>NC_142285.1:193333-384166 GCF_965620075.1 Prunus avium | reverse complement strand
TGACTTTCAGGTTAATTAAAAATATACTATTTTTATCTTTGCACTCAAGGTGTTGATTCCCCCCCAATATCATTTGTATCAAAAGGTCAAATTTTTTTATAAAAAAAAATGAAAAAGGTCATTTCCACTTATTTAGACCGGTTGGTATTTTTAGATGTGATTGACTAGGGGTGGTTGAGGTTCGGTTACCGCAAATGAAACCGTGAACCGATTGATATATTGCATTATACCGCATGTCGGTATACAACAGTTATCGATATATGGAACAACATAACATTACAGAAGTTTCTATCAACAAAAAAAAGAGTATGTTCATGCTTAAAAATACTGCTGAAATAAGTAGAACTTTCTATCATTGGCAATGATTCTTTAACTCATATACATAGATAATGAACTTTATTATTAAAAACCAATACAATCCACAATCATGCGAATGCACAATTAATTAACCAAATAGTTGATTGCAAGCTAGAAATTATCTCGGCTAACCCACTAATAACAACTTAACAAAATTACCAACACAACTGATGAGTTTGCAATATTAATTGAAACACAGGCTTCTACTAGATAAAAGTTTAATTATTTACTAATTAAGTTATATTAATTCACTAAATATTGAAATGATATTTCTTTAAGGCTAAGATTTAAAAACAACAATAGAAGGAACTTCAAGAGATTGACGGAGAATAAACTTAATTAGACATTCAAAGCCTAGGTGAGTCCCACGGAGAGAGAGAGAGAGTAAAAAGAAAAAAAAGAGATAAGAGATAAGAGAAAGATTCATTAGGGTTTAGGGTTTAGGTTCATCTAAATGATGTTGTCTTAGCATCTATTAGTTAATATAAAATAATATAAAGAATTTATTTTAAGAATTAATTAAATTATATTGCGGTTTGATGTATACTAAATTATTTGGATATGTGCAACCAAAACTGCAAGTCCGCAACCGCATATTGCAGCCGATTTTATAAACCGCTTGTTGCGGTCAATTTTCATGATAGGTCAATTTAGATGTGGTAAAACCTCGGTCGGTATTTGCGGTTTGACAATGCTTGAATATCATAAATATTTGGACATATATGATTGAGTGCTCAAAGCAAATTTTCGGCTGCCCATATAATTTCCCTAGGAACGAGCTGAAAACAGAAGCAAAAACGAAAAAGATCCCAACAAACACATATGATCCCATCCCATGGCAGAGGAAGGGAAGCCAGATGCACAACTGTTTCAGCTCCTCTCTGGTATCCTCCAACAGGTGTTAATATCCTCTCCTTTCCAAATTCACCCGTTATTTCATTCAATTTTGCCCGATTTGATTTGCTTCGCTTTGCTTTTGTATGTTCTCTAACTTCTCTTTTCGGTTTTCATACGTCATAATTATGAATATGAACATGGTTATAATCATCTGGTTATGGCAGACAACCGTTTTATGTTTTGTCTTGATGAAATTTATGATCTGGGTGTTTGAGTTTGTGGTGTTCTAAGGTGTCTGGATGGTAATATTTCTTCCTTGAGTTTGGATATCTCCCATTCGTAGGTCAAAGTTTGCTTTTTAGGATGTGTTTTGCTAGGGCACGTGGGTCCTTAATTTTTGGCTTGATTTGGATTATCTTGAGAAACATTTGATAATTTAATAGATGTCATTGTTAGCCATTTGTTGTGTGTTAGTTGATTCTTGAGTACTTGGGTTATATGATTCTAAATGCCTCCATAAAACCATATTCTCTCATGCTTAGTATGCTAAAGATAACATTGAAGACAGTCATACCCGTCTAAACTGTTATGCAATGTGATGCTGTAACACAATGTGAGAGCTTGTAGTTTCCGTGGTAGTGAACATTTACCCCCACACTTAAGGGCAGTGTTTGAACCCCCGCCCCCCCTCTCCCCCATCCCATATGGCCATCTTTGTAACCAAAAAAAAAAAAATGTCTCTTCTGAGGATGTTGTACATCTTTGTTAAAAAAGGAACCTTGTCATGGACGTATGTAGGAAATCATTTCAACATGATGTCTGATTAAGAGGTGAGCGCTGGAAGAGATTCTGGACCATGTCAAGCGCGTTATGTGTTAATTGCATAAGTTATTGTAGTTTAACTCAATGCAAAAGAGGTGACTGAAATCCTAAAGAGAAAATTGAAAGAAAATTTTTAAGGTCAGCATTTGAGATTGATACTGAGGTTCACTGCCTCTTTCTTGGTAGTAATGATGCCAAATCCTTCTTCTTTTCTATTGAAATTTGAAAAGCAAGTAGGACAGTCTGGGCTAGCTTTATCTTCTGAGGGTGAATAAGATGATGTCATTTGTGGGACCAAAAGTCCCATTGATGGGGAAGATACACAAGTGTACGCTTGTTACGAAGCAATATCATTCTTGTGATTTTATGACACTTATGCCCATGTTGTTTGCTATAGGACCTATTAGGACGTATCTAACGGAGTAAGTTTTATCTGTCACTCTCTCAAATTTTGTTTTGTTGAGTTTGTTTGGATATTAAGGGGATCTAGGGCCTGGATTGTTGTGATTTCGTGATGGATGTGAATGGGTAAAGAATGAGTGTTATACACCCTGCACAGGATTCATTTTCTATTAAATTAATGGTATAAGTAGCAAGGAGAAAGCCTCAAGGGATGTGGGTGCCATGAAATTGAAATAAAACACAAAGATATCCCGTTTTTTAAGAGTAACTGCACGGGTCTATATTTTTGTTTTATTGATAGAAATGATCCTTACCCGTTTAATATATATGCTTCTTTTTCCTAATCCTTTGTTTTTTATTTTTGGGTACGAATTATCACCTCTCCTTCATACCTTTCACTCCAAGGAAGGTTTCAGATTGTAAAGTTTGCATAGCCAAGAAAAATGGTTTAATTATAAATTCCTTGATGTGAAAAGGAAGTTTTATACGTTCTTCTGAGGGTCATTGGTATTAATATAATATGAAAGACTATAATGAAGTTTTATAATATGATTATAATGAATTTTTACAGTTAATGAAAATATAAGGCAAGACTTGCAGCCAAATTTTGGGGGTATTGGTTGGAAAATTCAGTCATAAGAACCTTCTCATAGCCTTGCTTGGAGATTGTGTTTTTATTCATGAATGTAGTAGCATTGCAAGTGCACCAAAGCCTTGGATTGGTATGCTACATGATTCCTTTATCCTTTCATCTTTGTTCTCAAGTATTGAAAGCATCACCTTATTGGGAGAAGAGGGTCGCTGTGGGCTTTAATGGGATGACAACATTCCTTTTGTCTGGTGCTGAATTACACTTTTCTAAATCAGGGTCTGATCCATGTTGTCTTCGTTTTGGTGCTACCTTTTGATGCTTGTCTGAATGTTTTCCTTTCACTTTTACCTAAAAGAGACTTTCCATCAAAATAACATTTTCTGTAACTTATATTGTGCAGGTTGAAGCATTGACCAACGAAGAAGAGGTTGAATTGCGTTCAAAAATTGAAGCCCTTGGATTAGAGGTTACTAAACTTCCGTCAAAGTCAACTCATCATCTGAATGAGGTAGTTTTGAACATACATTCTCTTTTCCAAGTTTCCCTCATTTCTCCTCTAAGTTTTACCATATCAGAAACAATACAACCATGTATTCTATATATGAAATAAACATTTCAATGTCTTCTCTCTGTTGGTATATCTGCATACCATCTTTACAGCTGGAAATAGCCAAGGAGTTGGATAAGTTATCGGCGAAGTTGGATGATGTAGATGAGATGATATCTTCAGCGATGGCTGCAGATCCCCAGGTGAAGTCACTGCTGAGTGGTACTGCTGATGTATGGATGCCAGTTATTACTGCCAATGCTGATGAACGACGTAATTTTACCTCATCAACAGCAGATGATAGCCCAGAAGTGAAAGGGAAAAGTTTCAATTAGTTGTTGAATCTTATTCTAATATAGTTTCTTTTTTCATGTTTGTTTGATCTTCCTAATAAGAAATATATTCTTCTTCTTTTAGCCTCTTACATGGCTAAATTTTTTGTTTTGTTTTTATTTGTATTTTGAATTTTTTTTTATCAATGGTGGAGGGAAGATTTGAACTTGAGACCTTCCAACGTTGGGAAGAGAAATACCAGTAGACCAAATTGGTGTAAATGTTTTGTTTCTTATGTACTCATTGATGTATGTGATATGTGTTGGCTGTCCATTTTTAGAAACTGTAAACATATCTAACTCTGTTAAGTTTCAGATTTTTCAGCCTCTCCAGAGTTCCGGGGTATTGTTGTATATTGAACCATCCTTATAACCGTCTAAGTAGAACACTGGTACTATGATGATGAGGTCCAATTCTACACTGGTACTAATTATATTCAACAAAAATCCATAAAATCCTGGATTTGTTTTGGTGGTTCTAGCATTACTCATTTTCCATGTAAAAACGACAGCAAATTAAGCTGCTCATTTTCGAGCCAAGCCCAATGGGGAGTCAAAATAAGGGTACTTTGCTCGAGCTATCCTCCCTCAGAAGATTGTCATGAGAGTTTGCTCGTTTGGTAGATGCAACCAAGAAAACAAAAAAGAAGAGAAGAAGCCAGGGATCGTTCTCAAATGAGTGATCTTTACTCCCCACCTTTTGGCACAATTAATGGGTGCCCATCAGCTTACTTAAAATGCGATGAAGTGTCATTAGTGTCATAGCCCGCATGTTGAAGGCTCAACCCAACAACTATGGGGCCAACCTAGAGGATCCATTTGTGAAAGTCAAGCCCCACAAGAGAAGCTCAAGGCCTAGCCCGTCGGACGGATCATGCTAGGCCTCTTAGCCCACATGTCTAGATTCAATGTACAGTAGTAGGTAGACTACGATTGGTGACAGTAGTAGGTAGATCCCGGTTGGTGACAATGTATCTTAGCCCTCTATTGTGGTGGTAGGTGGGATAAGATCTCTATACAAGGAGGATGTCTCATTGTATATCCTCACTTCACAACTTGTAAAGCATTGAGTAGCAATATGTTAAGCTCATAATTTCATACATATACATGCCCTATTTACTTACTTCTTTTGCTTAGTTTCCTATAATTCTGAGTTATTTGCCTCCCTTTGTGTGTTTTGTAGGCAAATAGAGCAAGAGAGCATAATTCATGCAATTCAACCATGTTAAGGCCTAATTTGGATGAATGGATGAAGAGCTTAAAGACAAACTCATTTTGGCTACAGCCCCTTGCCAGTCCAGTTCCGTAGGTCACATTGCAATATTTGTTTCAGCAACCTACACAGCTCGGATGAGGCCGCATTCTTCATGAAAGTTGTTCCAATGGGTGTGTACTATAACATATCCAAAATTCAGCCCCATTGGATAAATATGGAGTCTGTTACCTAGCAAACACAGAGCCATGCTCAGGATGGATTTTATCAGCGCGCAAAATGAGTTAGCAATTTGTTTTGGCCTTAACTTCCTCCTCCGACCTTGGATTGGCCCAAATGATATATGGCTGGAAAGAAGACATTCTGAACTTCAAGTTTGAGTGCTTAAAGTCTTAATTTGCTTAAGGGAAGCCCAATTCGTAAGCCCTTGAAGTTGCTGGTCATGTGATCGGTTCATAATTGTATATCATTTTGTACCCTTCTAGCTTATGATTTGGTTATGTTTTTGAGTTAAACTTGTGCTTTTAATCCTTTTTGTGTTTATCTTTCAGCTTTAGGTAACAATGATGGCTTTGGATAGGAAATGATGCAATCCATGCATGTTAAAGCCTGATTTGGATAAAGGGAAGAAGTGCTTAAAGACAAACTCATTTTGGCTACAGCCCCCTGCCAGTCCAGTTTCGTAGGTCATATTGCAAGCTTTGTTTCAGCAACCTACATAGCTAGGATGAGGCAACATTCTTCATGAAAGTTGTTCCAATGGGTGTGTACTATAACATATCCAAAATTCAGCCCCATTGGATAAATCTGGAGTCTGTTACCTAGCAAACACAGAGCGATGCTCAGGATGGATTTTATCAGCGCGCAAAATGAGTTAGCAATTTGTTTTGGCCTTAACTTCTTCCTTCGACCTTGGATTGGCCCAAATAATATATGGCTGGAAAGAAGACATTCTGAACTTCAATTTCAAGTGCTTAAAGTCCTAATTTGATTAAGAGAAGCCCAAGTTGTAAGCCCTTGAAGTTGCTGGTCATGCTGACCTCAGCATGTGCTGGTTGGATGCTTGGTCATGGTGAGCTAGGTATGAGCTATCATTTCTGGTTGGAAGCTTGGTCATGGTGACATGAAGATGAGCTAGGGCTGCTGGTGGGATCTATTGGTGAAGTGCATCAACCAATTCAAGATTTTCTAATACAAGTGCATCACCCAATTTAGATTTTCTAATACAAGTGCATCAACCATTTCAGATTTTATAAAACAAGTGTTGTATGCATTAGCCATATTGAATTCAGATTTTCACTTCCCCTAGGCCTATAAATAGAGAAGTTCTCTAAGCTTGTAATCACACCCCAAGGGGGGGAGCTCTCAAACACTTCTCTAGAGCTCCCTTCCCTTCTCTCCCTCAAATTCTCTTAGTTTCTCTTTCTAGTTTTCAATTGTTGTAATGAAATCTTTTGTGTGAAATTTTCCTTAAGTTTTTCTTAGTTCCACTTTACTTTTCATTATGTAAATTCTTTTCTTTAGTCTCAAGTTTGATTAGTTTCCAAGTTTCAATTATGGTTCATGTTCTTATTCATTATGCTTATAAGTTAATATGCTAGTTTGAATGATTGATCACCATTAAGGCTTGCATGTTAGCTATCTTGGTTTGAATTAAGAGTATACACCATGCTTTAATTCGAATTGAACTATGAATAGGAAGAGTATGTATGGACATTCGACAACAGGGATTAGATACATGCTTGGTTGTTTAAATTGTTCTTCTATGCTTAATGGGTTCCTAATGCTTAATTTTAGGTTAGACAACAAATGATCAAATTAGGGAATTAGGAACACAAGGTTATGACCACACACCATGGCTTAATCATACATTAGCTAGAATCAATCCGTTAATCTAATTGAACTTGGGAACTTATCTGCTTGAGTTAGTTATTTTCTTTCTTCCTTGTTTTATTTATTTCCTTTCTTTTTCATTTCTGTTTTGTGTAGGAAAAATGAATTGGATCATTCAATCACCAATCCTCGTGGGATCGACCTCGCACTTACATATGCTATACTACCAAACGGCTCGTGCACTTGCGAGTATCACAAGTTGAGGATGCAGCTGAATCCATTTTGGTGCAGCTGTATCGACACAACAAGTTTTTGGCGCCGTTCCGGGGATCGGTAACATTGTTTGATTCTATTTGGCTTTCCTTCTTTATTTTTTTTTCTTAACTGAACAATTTCAAGTTTTAAAGTTAATGACGTTAATGGACAAGTTGTGTTTGTAGTCCAACAGAAAAGGACAATTGCCCAACAAGCAAGAGAACTGGGTTTAAATCCCAGCTTACACAACCCATTGGTGCTTGTTGCTTTGAAGCATGGAATTGGATTTTGTGTGTTTATTTTAGCAATGTAAATAGCTCAATAAAAATGGAGAGAGATGGCAACTTCAATCATAAAGATAGGAAGTGTGGAGCAGTAGGAGAAGTCGCGACCTCCAAGTGCATCACGCTCGACCTAATCGCTTCAAGGGGAGCATTTCAATCCTTTCTCTTCTTTGAATTCTGTTTATTTCCGTAGTTGTTTTTGCCTTTTGGTCCGCGCTGAGTTCTTTGTTTTTCTATGCTGAATCCAACCATATAAAGAACGTAAAATTTGGACTTATAGTTGGAAAGTTATAGCCTAAAAACTGAACAGAGGTCGAAGCTGAAAAACATAGAAACGAATCTGTCCAAATGGTGATAAAAGGGTGATAGAAAGTGCTGTTTGTTTTTTTTTTTCTTCTTTGGTTTCTTGGTTTGTTTCTTTTAGTACAACAATTTATGTTGTTTGTTTGAATTTGTTTACAGTACTTAGTTCATTTTCGTTTACGGTTTGTTGTTTCATTTTATCTTAATTTGTTTTTATTTCTTATCTTAAAAATTTTAAAAAAAAAGATTTTTCATATGAGCCGACTTATGGTAACCCCAGTGAGCACTTCCGTTAATACAGTGTCTAGGAGTTCTTTAGGCGACACCTTCGGTGTCTAAGAAGTTTGGGTTTTAAGCGGGACCATTGTGACCCCTCCAACCTTCCCGGATCCCCTGGCTGTGTTTTCTGAGGCCCTTAACTGGTCATCCGTGAGTTGCTTGTATATTCGTGTGTTTTTAAATTAAGTTTTCTTTATTTTCTTTGTTTTCTTTTCTGTTGAGTCTTTGTTTTTGTTTTGTTTCTGTTTTTATTTTTTTATGTTAGTTTATTTATTTATTTACGTGGTATGGTTAGTTAGTTTATTTCTGAGTGTTAAAACACTTTTTTTATTTTATTTCAAACATTGCATAAAAACAAAAAAACAAAAAAAAACAAAAAAAAAACAAAACAAAAATAAAAACAATAAAAATAAAAAAACAACATCATCATCATCTTCTTCATCTCCATCATCATCATGGCTTGCCTCTATTTTCTCGCACTTGTAGAATCTGCAGCAGCTCCACATGGTCCTCATTTTTTCTCTGCAGTGCTTCCACGTGCTGATTGGCACAGTAGAGCCGCTTCTGCAAGTCCGCCACCATAGCCTTCAAGGAAGCTATTTCCTCGCTCATCGCGGCACACTCCCTTGTCCTCGCCAGTAATCGCATGCCCAAATTGGTAGCGGAGACCGCGTGGAGCACAGTTAAATTGTGGGACTCCTCTACCGCTGCCTTATCAGACCTCTGTGCCACATGCAGATGATCTGTCGGAGTGAGCTTGCTGCTAATCATGCCTCCTACCAGCACTGCTCTGTTCGACAGTGCCTCAGAAAAGTTCGGTATTGCCTCAGCAAAGTTTGAGGCCGTGCCGTGATGATATGAAGAGTTTGGAAAGACAGTGTTTGGAGGAGCCCTTGTCTGGGCATTCGGTGGTGCAAGTGAGAGCTCAAGGTTGAGATCATCAAGGTGAGTGCATGAGGATGCCATTTGTTTTGCTTCTGAATTTTTTGATGTTTTTCCTTGAGTTTGCAGGAAGAAATGCTGGGTATCATCCGCTTGCAGAGGTGTGGTTTAAATAGACATATGCTGATGAGAGAGAGCCAACACCATTTCGGATTTCCCGGGCATGCTCGACCTAATCGCTTCAAGGGGGAGCACCTTTACTTTTACTTTACTTTTCTTTTTTCCGTGTTTTCTGGTGTTTAATGTTTTTGCCCGTTACTTTCATTTTCTAGAGCTTTGTGTTTTTGCTTTTCCCTTTCGGCTATCATCTTTATCTTATTTTAGTTAGGGAAATGTGTTTTCTTTTCCGTTTGTCGTCTTTGTTTTCTTTTTCTTTTTCGTTTTCTTTCTGCAACCTTACTCTTTTATTTCCGAAACAAAATAACGAAAATACAAAAACAACAAAATAAAATAAAAACAACAATAATGCAGTAGGAAATCATTTCTTCTCGGTGCTTGGTGTCTCGACCATTGGAACTTTGAGTTTGGCTCTCTGGCTGTCCTCTTCCGGGGCTTCACGCACAGCTTCTTGGGGCTCATCACTTGAGCTCCCAAAGATCGCAATCTTAGCTTGAGCGTAACTACTCTCGCGATCTGCTTGTTTGCGTTTACCCGGTCTGTCTAGGTCTTCCAGCTGTTTTCGCATGTCGCGAGAGTACAACTCTACCATCTTTGATAGGTTTCTATTCTCGTCCCGCAATACTTCTAGCTGGTGTCGATTCACCTCCACTATCCTTGACCTCTCCCTTTTCAAGCTTTTTATAGCAGTCTGACACTCCTCAACCATACTTCGCTCCGCCGCCAACTGACCTTTCAGCACCTCTACCTCATGGGACTTCGCAAGTAGGCGATGACCCAAACTTGCGACTATTGCTGTACTCTGCACGCTCAGTGCCAGGGCATCGCTCACGACCCGGTTGTCATCCCTTGTCCCCAGAACACGTATATCTTTAGGAGTCACTAAATTTCTAGCCACTCCAATGGCAACATCGTTGTCCAGGAGTATTGAGTCAGTTACTGTCACAGGCCCCCGTGCGGAAGCAAAGTAGGGCATCCATACTGGTGCCGCTGCTTGGCCTCGTGTCTGAGTCGGTGGAGCTAGGTTGAGATCCAACGAAAATGGGTAGTTAGAGGCCATTTGATTTCTCACTCTCTTTTCTTCTTTCTTTCTTTCCTCTTTTGTGTGTTTCTGAGTTTGCGTTTTTTTCACCCTTTCTTATAGACTTAGTCTTTGACATACCCTAGCCATTACAGCATCTGAGCATTTTCTGAATCTCCAGCATTCCTTGAGTCCCACAACCTTCTCGCCTTCCAACCATACCCAACTCATTTATCACGACGTGTCTTTTCTGAACGAACGCGTTCAGTAAAGTCTTCACGCCTTTCCATGAGCCCGTAATTTTTGCTTGTGGAGTCTGCGGCGCCTCTATGCGTCGACACGTGTCTCGCCCTGTCTGTTGGTCCCTTACACTGAACCGAGACATCATGACCCATGTTAAAATCCCGCTCTTTGTGTTGCTAATCACGGTTCGATAGTTTGTTTTTACAAAATTAAATAATAATAAAAAGCCGAAAATGAAAACAAATTGTGGGTCGGGTTTCACTTTAGTTTTGGTTTCAAAGTGGGTTAAATTCACCGTGGTTTGTGTTTCGAAATTGTGGGCTTTGGGCTTCAAATTTTTTTTGGGTTTCAGAATTGTGTGATTAGGGTTTACTGTTTCATTTTTGTTTGTTTGTTTGTTTGTGTTGTAATTTTTATTTTATAATTATTTTGTTTTTGTTTTCTTTTGTGATTTTGTGATTTTTTTATTATTTATTTGCTTTAATACCTTTCATTTGTTGTTATGACATTGTTTGTGGCTAATTTTTAAACATTGAGGACAATACTCATTTCTAGGTTTGGGGGTATTGGAGTTTAGCAAGTAAACTTGGTTTTTCTTAAAATTTAAAAAAAAAAAAAAAAATTAAATTTCTTTCTTGTTTTGAATCTTGTTTTGTTTAGTCACTTTCCGAACACATTTGATGAGATTGTGATAAATGTTTGCATGACTTAAATAAAAAATTGAATTTTTTTTTTTTTTTATTTTTTTTCCTTGTAAATTTTTATTGTAAAAAAATAATAATTAATTAATTAATTAATTTGGCATCGTTTTAGCATGACATGTTTGAAACCTTCTTTGCACTTGCCATTTGTTTCATAATTTTCCAATTAAAGGATTTGCATGATCTAAAGAATTGTATGAATCATAAATTAGACTTATTTAACCAACTATATAAAGTGAGCTTTTGAGCCTTGTACTTCAATTCATGAGTGTTATATACATACTCTTATTTTCTTGTCATCAAAGTTGTTGTTTGATCTCATTATTCATTGATTTGGTTGAACACTTAAAAGTCATTCATTCTTATGCAATTTGATTTCATGACATTAAGAAGTGATATTAAGGCCCTCTTTGGATCGTTTGTGCCTTTCAAGCTAACCTTATGCATGCTTAAGCATGATTTTCCATTGTTAACCATTTTGAGCCTACATGTAAACCTTTTCTTTCATTTTACCAATTATATTTCCTCGCCTTAGCCCGAAAAACAAGAATTTACCTTTCTAAGGAACTCATGAGCTCTAATTCGGATGTGTTTTTCATGCTAAGTTTGGGAAGGGATATTACATAAAAAAATTTTAAAAAAAAAAAAATTCACTCAATTGGTGAAAGAAAAGAAAAGAAAAGAGAAAAATTGTGATTAAGTGGTGGTTGAATGAAATTTCATTTTTGGGTTTCATTTTTGGGCCTTCTAAATAAATTGGTGTTTGTTCAATTCAAGGAAAGGAGTATGAATAATTGTAAATGAAGGTATAAGGAGTTTTGATCGTGTAAAAGAAAAAAATCTAATCGTGATGATTCGAAGTCTTGTAAACAATTGTTTTATGCTCTTATATTTTGAGTTTCTTGGACTTTGTTTTATCCATACCCTTCATTTCTTACTCACCTTACACCCTTGGCCCCATTACAACCTATGCTAAAGACCTAAATTGATCTTAAATGTCATGTGGTTGAATTGCATTTATTTTTCTACTTTAAGTGTTTGGCATCCTTCTTGAGATCATATTAATGCAAGTTCTTCATCTTTCTATTGCGAGTTAAGTCCCTTATGGTTTAACTCTAATCTCATGTTTATAACTGAGTGTTGCATTGTAGCCCTCTTCCGAGTGATTCATTTGTGAGAGGACAATTTTGGTGAGATTTGAAGTTGAATTTGTGCTTTGTATGATTTTTGAAATTGTGTGAAAACTAAGATTGGGGAATTTGTTGCATTTGGCTATCACACTACCACACTTTGAGCATATTATGTTTTGAACTTTGCCGCTTTGTGAATAATGTCCAAAATTGAGCTTTTATTGTTAAAACTTTTGAGTCATGTGCATGAGTCATTTCTCTTCAGAAAATGTTCGGAAAGATTGTTTTGAGTTCTTTTTATTTTTGTAATTTTTTTTGTTTTGTTTTGTTTTGTTTTGTTTTGTTTTTGTTAATGTAATTTTTTTTGTTTTTTTTTGTTTTTTATTTTGCTTAAGGACTAACAATCTTTTAAGTTTTCTAATTACCTTGTTTTACAGAGTCAGTAAAACGTTTGTGGGTATCGTATCTGTTAAACCCTCAGGAGACACAACTCCTCCTACTAGGGATGCCTACAGGTTTAAAGGCTTGTTGCATACGCTCAATGCAATCGAGTTACCTACGAAAGTGGTCTAGTTAACTTATTGTTTTGTTTTTAACTTTGTTTTGTGTTGTTTTGCTTGAGGACTAGCAAAATCTAGGTTTGGGGGTATTTGATCGGTTCATAATTGTATATCATTTTGTACCCTTCTAGCTTATGATTTGGTTATGTTTTTGAGTTAAACTTGTGCTTTTAATCCTTTTTGTGTTTATCTTTCAGCTTTAGGTAACAATGATGGCTTTGGATAGGAAATGATGCAATCCATGCATGTTAAAGCCTGATTTGGATAAAGGGAAGAAGTGCTTAAAGACAAACTCATTTTGGCTACAGCCCCCTGCCAGTCCAGTTTCGTAAGTCATATTGCAAGCTTTGTTTCAGCAACCTACATAGCTAGGATGAGGCAACATTCTTCATGAAAGTTGTTCCAATGGGTGTGTACTATAACATATCCAAAATTCAGCCCCATTGGATAAATCTGGAGTCTGTTACCTAGCAAACACAGAGCCATGCTCAGGATGGATTTTATCAGCGCGCAAAATGAGTTAGCAATTTGTTTTGGCCTTAACTTCTTCCTTCGACCTTGGATTGGCCCAAATAATATATGGCTGGAAAGAAGACATTCTGAACTTCAATTTCAAGTGCTTAAAGTCCTAATTTGATTAAGAGAAGCCCAAGTTGTAAGCCCTTGAAGTTGCTGGTCATGCTGACCTCAGCATGTGCTGGTTGGATGCTTGGTCATGGTGAGCTAGGTATGAGCTATCATTTCTGGTTGGAAGCTTGGTCATGGTGACATGAAGATGAGCTAGGGCTGCTGGTGGGATCTATTGGTGAAGTGCATCAACCAATTCAAGATTTTCTAATACAAGTGCATCACCCAATTTAGATTTTCTAATACAAGTGCATCAACCATTTCAGATTTTATAAAACAAGTGTTGTATGCATTAGCCATATTGAATTCAGATTTTCACTTCCCCTAGGCCTATAAATAGAGAAGTTCTCTAAGCTTGTAATCACACCCCAAGGGGGGGAGCTCTCAAACACTTCTCTAGAGCTCCCTTCCCTTCTCTCCCTCAAATTCTCTTAGTTTCTCTTTCTAGTTTTCAATTGTTGTAATGAAATCTTTTGTGTGAAATTTTCCTTAAGTTTTTCTTAGTTCCACTTTACTTTTCATTATGTAAATTCTTTTCTTTAGTCTCAAGTTTGATTAGTTTCCAAGTTTCAATTATGGTTCATGTTCTTATTCATTATGCTTATAAGTTAATATGCTAGTTTGAATGATTGATCACCATTAAGGCTTGCATGTTAGCTATCTTGGTTTGAATTAAGAGTATACACCATGCTTTAATTCGAATTGAACTATGAATAGGAAGAGTATGTATGGACATTCGACAACAGGGATTAGATACATGCTTGGTTGTTTAAATTGTTCTTCTATGCTTAATGGG
The DNA here is from genome assembly GCF_965620075.1 of Prunus avium. Classification (NCBI taxonomy): domain Eukaryota; kingdom Viridiplantae; phylum Streptophyta; class Magnoliopsida; order Rosales; family Rosaceae; genus Prunus; species Prunus avium. The sequence goes on along the minus strand of NC_142285.1, from coordinate 369,973 downwards.
TTCCTAATGCTTAATTTTAGGTTAGACAACAAATGATCAAATTAGGGAATTAGGAACACAAGGTTATGACCACACACCATGGCTTAATCATACATTAGCTAGAATCAATCCGTTAATCTAATTGAACTTGGGAACTTATCTGCTTGAGTTAGTTATTTTCTTTCTTCCTTGTTTTATTTATTTCCTTTCTTTTTCATTTCTGTTTTGTGTAGGAAAAATGAATTGGATCATTCAATCACCAATCCTCGTGGGATCGACCTCGCACTTACATATGCTATACTACCAAACAGCTCGTGCACTTGCGAGTATCACAAGTTGAGGATGCAGCTGAATCCATTTTGGTGCAGCTGTATCGACACAACATCATGCTGACCTCAGGATGAGCTATTGTTTCTGGTTGGAAGCTTGGTCATGGTGAGCTAGGCATGAGCTATTGAGCTGGTTGGAAGCTTGGTCATGGTGACATGAAGATGAGCTAGGGCTGCTGGTGGGATTTATTGGTGAAGTGCATCAACCAATTCAAATTTTCTAATACAAGTGCATCAACCATTTCAGATTTTATAAAACAAGTGTTGTATGCATTAGCCATATTGAATTCAGATTTTCATCTTCCTTAGGCCTATAAATAGTGAGGTTTCCCAAGCTTGTAAACACACCCCAAGGGGGGGAGCTCTCAAACACTTCTCTAGAGCTCCCTTCCCTTCTCTCCCTCAAATTCTCTTAGTTTCTCTTTCTAGTTTTCAATTGTTGTAATGAAATCTTTGTGCTGAAATTCTCCTTAAGTTTTTCTTAGTTCCACTTTACTTTTCATTATGTAAATTCTTTTCTTTAGTTTCAAGTTGAATTAGTTTCCAAGTTTCAATTATGGTTTTTGTTCTTATTCATTATGCTTATAAGTTAATATGCTAGTTTGAATGATTGATCACCATTTAGGCTTGCATGTTAGCTATCTTGGTTTGAATTAAGAGTATACACCATGCTTTAATTCGAATTGAACTATGAATAGGAAGAGTATGTATGGACATTCGACAACAGGGATTAGATACATGCTTGGTTGTTTAAATTGTTCTTCTATGCTTAATGGGTTCCTAATGCTTAATTTTAGGTTAGACAACAAATGATCAAATTAGGGAATTAGGAACACAAGGTTATGACCACACACCATGGCTTAATCATACTTTAGCTAGAATCAACCCATTAATCTAATTGAACTTGGGAACTTATTTGCTTGAGGTATTTCCTTTTTCTTGTTTTATTTATTTTCTTTTTTCATTTCTGTTTTGTGTAGGAGAAATGAATTGGATCATTCAATCACCAATCCTCGTGGGATCGACCTCGCACTTACATATGCTATACTACCAAACGGCTCGTGCACTTGCGAGTATCACAAGTTGAGGATGCAATTGAATCCATTTTGGTGAAGCTGTATCTACACAACACAATACAAGCATATATTCTCCCAAACACTCTTGTACGTTCTTATCGTTCTTGCTCTTGCTTTTGTATTCTTGCTTGGTTCGATCTTATTTTGTAGGAAGGAGGCTGACTTAGCTTGTTCGAGAGGCGATCAAGCCTAAAGCCCCACGGAAGGAAGACTCTGAAAAAGTCATCCTGTGACATTAGGCTCAAATGGCTATCGGTGTTTGATGCGCATTACTCAAATCAAACCAGTCATGTTAAATATGGGTTCAGACTCATAAAGATGATATTGTGCCTGTTTTATTAATCCCAACAAGGAGATGACATTCCTCTTGCCACGAATTTCAAAGTGAAAATTAATCAACTAGAATATCAACCTGTAATGAAAAATAATTTATAATGAATATATCAGGTTTTACGTTACATCTCCATTCACTCGTCTCTACAAAAGGAGGGAAAAAAGGTAAGGAAACAAAAATTTGTGATCCAATACTCATGTTCATTGTTCATAAATATAGAGATGAGTACATGCTTCTTTAACATAAACAGCAAAATTGATGAAAATATTTTCTTATTTAGGAGGAGGAAATCTAACAACTAGACCAATCAACCACATTAGAATTGACCCCAAAATCCAAAATAAGAGAAAAAATACAACAAATCCAGTCACAATGGTAAGCAAAGGAGGGCCTTGTGCAGCATAATTGGTTTTAACCCCACCTGATTTATCTTCAACGGAATCTCCACTTGAAGGGTTAGAGTTTGATGCAGACACAGCGTGCCAGCTTTCCCTTATTTTCAATCTCAAAACATTCCTCTCCAACCTGATTAAAAGAAAGAAACTAAATTTAGGATATTTCACATCGTCTTGACATTAACTTAACTTGCAGTAAAGCAAGCATTACAATATACAATGAACAACCATCGTATTTTCTACTTGTTCAGCCAACTAATCAAGAAAACAAGTAACGGAAATAGACAGAATGAAGTTCCCACAAAGATTCTCATATCTATTGTTCAGATAGGACAAATAAAGCTAGTTGTCGACGGAGTATAAGCTTAGAACTTGCAATAATGACCGGAAAAGTTAGGGAACATTTTCCTTCAACCTTGAAGGGCCTTAACCATATTGATATATTAATTTAGCGATTGTTCATTAATAAGATCAAAACAGTCCATCCGCATTGGATGTGACCCTCCAAATACATAACTAAGAAAATGACTAATCCATATTCGTAGAAATACACTCTAGTAGAGTCTAGACATGGGCTTAGGGATATATGAGAATTCGAAGCTTAATGTGGGTAAGGTGCTAGCTTAGTTAACTAAAACATGAACGTTTACAATTAGTATATCAACACAACGAAGAACGAGAGATGGAGATTTCAGCCACAGAAAAATACATTAAATTCAGAAGTGAGAAGAAGATGGTAAAAAATTGGCTCCAAGGCTATGAGTTTCATCATATTCCACCATGTACCTTCTTCTTTTTATTCTTTTATCTATATTTGTGACAACAAAATTTGGATAATAAATTTGGATTTTTTTGGTTAGAGAGGAAGGAAAAGAACCCTTGACCTATCTTAATCCTAACCCATTACCCCAACCTAGCTCAACCTACCTCACCGCTAGATAAATAGCCAAAATTTTGAATTATACGAGGAGCTTTTCTGAGTCATATTAATTCTGCGTTTAAAGTTGGGGTTTTAGAGGCAAAGGAACTGCATTTTCTTCTTTAGGACAAAAGCGTATCTCACCCAACTCCATAATAGCAAATTTCTCTTCCACAAGGTTCACTCACAGCAGACTAATGCTAGACGACCATTTTCAGAGAGGAAACACTCAACTAATTAAATTGCTCAAAGTTTCGCAAAGGAATAAGCACCAAATAATGCAATTACTCCAACGGTAATTGGCTTAAGGGTTTGGAAACCCATTCGAAATAAGAAACGAACATCAAATCGTTACAATAGAAATGAAATGGGTATGAAGACTGAGGAGGTAAGAAGAAACTGAAAGTACCTGAAATCGACAGGCGCTGCTTTAACGGCGCTGCGTTTGAGGGAGTGAGTGATGGGAATCTGATTCCGAGGTATTGGACGAAGCAGCTGGGATGAAACTCGTGCTTGTGCTGCAGCCAAGACGGATGCCATTTTCATCCAATTTCAATCAATTTGTGAGTGAGACGCAAACAAATGTAATGTAAGCGGCTCTAACATTTTAAGACTTTTTTCATATAAAAATAGAAACATTTGTTTTGGATTCATTCCAATTTTCTCATACACACGTGCGGTTTCATATGGATTTGTTTAGCAGAAATTATTTTAATTATTTTCATAAATCCGCAATTCATACGGAATGGAGCTCCTTTTTCTTCTAAATTTTTTAAAGATCAAATTTAGAAAATTAAGTCAGAGTCGCTGGCTTCCACGTTTATATTATATGGTTCATTGTGGAGCATACAAGAAAAGAGAGGTAAAAGTAAAAACACCCATTTTACTGTTTACCAGTTAACTTCCCAAGTATCCTCAGAAAAATATGACAAGAAGAAAAAGAAAAACCAAGCATAGCAGAAGAAAATACATTGTGCAAAATGAATATTTTGTAACTTTTTCTACACTCACAAACATATTAGTGCACAAGGCGAAAAAAATGTGTGTTAAAATTATTGCCCAATGCATTTACAAATGTGACTACATCGGCTTTACAGTAAACATCTCCAAATCAGAAAGAAAAGCCTAAAATGCAAGGGCCATCTTCGACTATACTTTTTATTCCAAATATCTTCTTCTGTGTGTTTATTAAAATCAAACAGAGCAGTAAAACACCCTGCGCCTAATTAACTTCAAAATTTCTTCGAAGTACGTAAAAATGCTCTAGTGTTGAGGTTTTCCTGTAACAACTCAACTAAAAACAGTAGAACCTGAAATTTTTACACCCCTCAGTAAATCCTTCACAATGCCATGAATTCATCAGAGCAATTATTAGTGAAAGAGAATGATGCAGCCCTCCAGTTCTCAGGACGAAGCTGCTTTCTTGCAGTAATTTTCAAGTGATTCCATCGTAACACTTTTTGGCCTTTCAAGAGGCAAACCAAGAGCCCGGTCCCATATCAGCTGAACCAAACAAAGAAACAACGAAAAGTTAACAATTAGCATTAAATTAGAGAAACGTTGGTGGACAGGTAGAGAGAGAGAGAGAGAGAGAACCTGAGAACCAATCCCTATACTCCTTGATACGCCAAAAAGAACAGTAAAAAATCTGCCCACAATTGAATTTGAAGAACATTATCATCTCAAAACGGTTAACAGCTTCAGAATATCAAGGAACAACATAATAAATATCATGAAATATCATACCTTGCCTCGGTCAAACCAAAATGGTTCAACAGAACTCCACTGTGAGCATCTACATTGGGCCAGGGGTTTTTAACCTACAAGCATGGCAGATTTTCAGGTAAGTCCAGCATCAGATTGCTCCTTTGGTTGATAAGAAAAGGCAGATATAATAATTGATTGAAAATCATCAATTTCTCACTCAGCTTTAGTGTCAAAGATCCTAATTCCAGCCACCATAAAAAGATTTTACATGCGTTGTAAATGAAACTATTAATTTTTCAATGCAATATAAAAGATAGAAGCATATTTCAGTGGGGAAAAGATAAAGATTAGGTAATTCACAGAAATGACAACTCTAGTGAAATATTTTACATTCATAAAATAAAGTTATTAAATTACCTTGCCTAGTTCGGTAAGAATGGGAGGCACGACTTCATAAAGCTTGGAGACCTGTTAAGGTAATGACTAAGTCAGCTCATAAAGGATGCACTTACAATTATGATTCAAGTGTGCATGAAAAAGGCACACCCTCATGTGATCAGGGTTATTCATACCAGCTGAAACAGTGGATCATCAGGCAAGTGCTTTAATGCAAACTCCCTTTGACATGAGTATCGTGGATCTGTTTTACGCAAGACTCCATGTCCAAAACCAGGAACAACCTGCAATATGAGCAAAAGAGGGGATAATTAAAGACAAGACTATTAGCAGCTCATCAGTCTAGAGCATAGAATCTAGTTTTGAAAATAATTTGAAATAGCCAAGATTCAATAAAATGAAAGCCCATTTTTCTTAGGGAATAATACACAAGCTAAATGAATAAATCAAGTCCCATGAGGTAACTTCCTTGGCAAGTTTAGGACTTCTACAAGAATCATAGGGCAAAATACTCAGACTACCTATTAGTTGTGAACACCTATTTTATTTATTTATTCAATGACAGGACGGAGTTCAGTAGACAAGTTCTGACAGGATTGTGCAATTTAGCCATTTTCTGCTAGAACATGGCAACGAGCAAAGAAGCCTATTGCCCAATGGATAATAAATCCAGACAGAAATGAACAATCAAATTCATGAGCAAAGAGTCAACCGTGCATGTTAAATTCAATAACAAGAGAATTAACAGTTATCAAGAATAAACTAATCATAGCACAAATTTAAGTTGATTATTTAGGTAAAACTGATGGCATTACCTTCCCACTGTTTAATGTTTTCCAGACATAATCTTTCAACTGCTCTGTAGTTACGTTCTCTCCAACTTCATCTACCACAGATTTTATCCAGAGCAAAACTTCCTGCAATCAAAGTAGTGTGGCCTTAGAAAGGAGAAAGCTATGAAGACATCATTAAGCCAACGAAGTTAGGGAAAACACAACTTTGAACTCCGAAGTTCCTAAATTAACAGTCTACCTAATGTCAAATAGAAATTTGAACAACCAAAACTAGCAGAAGAGGGATGAATCTTTTTTATTTTAAAGTAGGTCATGTAAATCGTAGATTTGTGATAACGATAGCAAGAGAACTACAAGATGATTGATTAACCAAAAAAAGTCCATCAGCACAAGATTCATTAACAAAACTCCAGTGATTATTCACATTGGCTGCTAATCAATCAATATATCATACAAAGTCCACCCTTAAACTGAAAATGCATCTATTCTGACATTCGCCAACTAGCTGTATGGTAAAACAGAAAACAGACAAAATGCCATTCTTCCGGACATTTAAAGAAGGCTTATTATCACAAAACATCCCTGACGTTTGCGAAATTATCACATTGCATCCCTAATGTTTTTTTGTATCATTAATGGTCCCTAACGTTAATACATGTACTCTTAAATAGTCCCTCTGTCAAAAAAACCGTTAAATTCAAGGGTATAATCGTCAAATCAATCCAAAACTATATAATAAAAAATTTCTTCCCTTCTCTCTTCTTTTCTTTCTTCTTTCTTCTTTCTCTCCGCCTGGCCCTGCTCACTCTTCTTCTTTCTTTCTTTTTTCCTTCCCTTCTCTCTCTCTCTCTCTCTCTCTTTTTGTCTCCTCTAGCCACCCAAACCACCACCCCGACCACTCTAGCCACCCAAACCACCACCCCGACCACCAAAGCCACCACTCTATCTGCAACTCTCTCCCTGCCCCCTCCCACAGCCCACCAACCCATCCACTCTAGCCACCCAAACCACCACCTCGACCTCCATAACCACCCCCTCTATGTACTTTCTCTGCAACTCTCTCCCTGCCCCATTCCATAGCCCACCAACCCAGCACTCTAGCCACCCAAATCACCACCCCGAGAGAAGGAAAGAGGAAGAAAAAAGAGAAAAAAGAAAAGAAAAAAAAAAGAGAATGAAGGAAAGAAGAAAAATGAGGAACAAAGAAGGAAAGAAGAAAAAAAAAGGGAGAGAAAAGAAGAAACAGCGAAGGAAAAGAAGAAGAAAAGAGGAGGAAAGAGAGGAGAAAAAAAAAAGAGAAACAGAGAGAGAGAAGGGAAGAAAAAAAAAAAAGAGAAAGAAGTAAAGAAGAAAAATGAGGAACAAAGAAGGAAAGAAGAAAAAAAAAAAGGGAGAGAAAAGAAGAAGAAAAGAGGAGGAAAGAGAGGAGAAAAAAAAAGAGAAACAGAGAGAGAGAAGGGAAGAAATTTTTTTTTTATAATTTTGGATTGATTTGACGATTATACCCCTAGATTTAACGGTTCTTTTGACAGAAGGACTATTTAAGAGTACATGTATTAACGTTAGGGACCATTAATGATACAAAAAAACATTAGGGATGCAATGTGATAATTTCGCAAACGTCAGGGACGTTTTATGATAATAAGCCTTTAAAGAATATGCATCGCACAACTTCAAGTCACATCCAAATCCAATACTACTGCAAGTGAATATTCCACGCATTTTTTTAAGAGATCCAAATATTATTGATCTCCTCTAAAAGGTACAATAGTCGTGGACAAGAAGTTCACATTAGAACTACAAAAACAGCTCTACAGTCAAAAGATTCAACATCCCCGGCCAAAGCTAAAACAAAAATGTAACTCTCCAGCCGCTGCCTTCCAATCTATTTAGGCATGATGCGTAAACATACACGTGCAGTTCTTTTACAATTATCACTGCCGCACCAAGCTGAGTGCAATGCAAAATCCAAACAAGTGCGCCTCACATAACAACAGGCGAGGTTTGGTAAAGCTTACAGTTTACATCAATACCAACAGTGACTAAAAGCACAAAAAATATTTTGGATACCATACTGTGAATGAAATCTTCCTCAGTATTGAATGATGTTTTTTTTTTCAAAAAAAAAATTATGAGAAGTATTGAATGCTGTAATTTTAACCTTTAGAAGCATGCATCATTTCTTTACATCAATCAAATTTTTTAGATAAACAAATAATCGCTAATGCTTTCAAAAGAATAGACAGATGGAAACAACAGGACAACAACAAATGTAATACCTGATTAGCCAAACCATGGAGTGGGCCAGCCAACCCATTTAATGCAGCTGCAAATGAAAGATAAGGATCTGAAAGTGCACTAGCAACCTGTATTCAGAAGTTAATCAATTAGTGAACATAGACATCAACATTTAAAGGTAAGAAATATCAAGTTATGGATCAAATAATCACATCTTTCAAGATTAAATGAGGGTTAACAGAGTTCTCATAATCGAAGTTTAAATTAATTATATGAGATTTAAATCTTAGAACAAAAATAGGGTAGCTTACAAGGTGGCCGGTGTGAGCACTGACATTCCCACCTTCATGATCACTGTAATGAATAATTACTTAAAAGTCATATAGCTTCGATTTGTAGTAACATATCATGCATGGTCCTAGGAAGAGAAATTTATACAAACCTATGAATGGTGACATAAAGCCTCATAAGCTCGTGCATCTTGGGATCGTCAAAGCCCAGCAAGTGTGAAAAATTTGCACCATAATCCAGGGAGTCATCAACAGGTATTACTTTTCCATCCTTAAAAATTCTTCAGGAAAAAAAAAGCAATGAATTAATTCCAATGCTATTTAAGACAAATCAAATATAAATATTACAAAGGGACCAGAAAAGACAGATATAATATCCATTGGTGTCAAAAGACTGGTGTCTGCAGATCACATGGAGAAAAGCATGCCATCACTCATCAGTCAGTGGACAATGTTGTACATAAGAAACAACTTTTTAACACTTTTAGAAAAAGTTTTACACGTTAAGATTAAGTGCTGTTCTTAAACATGTATAAATCAGTCGGTTAAACATTATTTTTCGTGGAAAGAACACAAGGTCAAACATTTAACTATTAGTAAAGTGAAATATGCTTTACCAACCTCCGGTAAACATAAGAAGCTACTACTGGCAGTTGTGCAATCAAGCTAAGTGAATCCTCAAAAGTTGGCTCCCAGTACCTAAAAATAACTCATGTTAGGAAGCTTTAAGGAACCTAAAAACTAATGGAAGACTGAGTATCAAGATCACAAAAGTACAAACATATTTACTTTGATTTATGTATCCCCTCATCGTATGCCTTCTGGAATTCACTCCGAACCTGAAAACAGAATTAAATGATTAGAAACTGTTAGTTGCATTGCATCTACTGGATATACCCAGAAAAGCTGGTAAATGAGTCCAGCCACCCTTTTAATGCACTATTCAGGTATGTTATTTATGTGGACTAGATTTCATTTTCCTAGAGAGAAATATAATTAATAAAAGTTTTATTATAAAACCCAAAAGAAACACTGAATCTGACTAATGCTCCAACAAAGAATATTCAATTGAAAAATTTAGCCTCCTTAACTCTAGATCAACAAGAATGAAACTGAATGACGATACACGTCTTTGTACCACATAAGAAGTGGCGTGTATCAACCTTTGCCTTTCTGGTAATTTATTGTGCTAGAAAAACTTACAAAGTATACTCAGGTCAATTAAGTCTTTATCTAAAAAATAAATTGGGAAAAACTTACAACTTAAACAAACTCACATTAAACATATTAGGGATGCTGATAATCATAATTTGTAATATAAAATAAGACAGGCTAAAGAGGGTAATAATAAGAAACATATGTCTACATGATAACCAATGATGTATTATGGATAAAAATATCATTCAAGTTATTCTCTTGTATAAATGCATCCTTAGCTATGGATAATGTTAAAAGATTATGTCCCACTGTCTTCCATTGCATATTTACCGTGAAGCCTAAGAGTTCTGGTAAAGAAAATTTGGGTAGCCAACCAAAAAGTGCAAATCTAAATGCATAAACACAACACACCAAATGATTTCGACCAGACAATGATTATGCCAAAAAGAAAATGTAAAATAACTAATATATGAGTATGAAAAGCAATGATAAGCAGCCCATTTACCAACCTGGAGGGCCATAACACCGGTGGTAAACTGAGTCATTGGATGTGCTGTGATAGGCAGAGCATCAATGGCCTTATACACATAATCTGCAACCATGAATGACAGCTATTTGATGAGCAATCTTGTATTAATGACCATAAGAGTGTAAAACTTGAGTGACTGCTAACAGAAGCACTTCAATCAAACCTTATGCGCTTAAAAACTTTCTAGATACAAATGTTTAAGTGAAACAAACATCTGCAGTTGGTAGCATTCTCACATATGACAACTTTTTAAGTACCCGGTTTAAGCCATCATAACTATTTAGTCTTTCTTAACAAAAATATATAATATAATCCTGACTATTATTCAGTTAATCAAATACGGGCAGTGAAATTGATAAATAAAAGCTACAGCACCTGGAACTATGGCACGGCTCCTCAATTCCTCCGATAATGCATCAACTTGCTCTTTGCTTGGTACCTATTGCGCATAGGCAAGGCAAAAGGTGTGTTTAATATTAGAATAAACCAAAAACACCGCATACAAAGCCAAAAAAAAAGAATAGATAAATAAATACAAGTAATATGTTGGTCAAAAGATCTTGTAATGAAATATGACTAAAGAGCCATACCTTTCCTGTTAAAAGTAGCCACAGAAGACCCTCAGGCAAAGGTTCCCCACCAGGCTTTGCACCTGGTAATACTTTCTGGCATTCTGGAATTGACAAACCCCTGAAGCGAATCCCCTGCAAAAAAAGAGCCAAGATATCATATTATATGACTGTATGTTTGTCAACTAATTGTTAGAATTATGAAAGAAACTAGTTCATAATAATTCACAAAGTTTCAAGACTGCATAATTAAAATGTATACCTCATCTGGGTCAAGTAAGGAAGTTTCCCACAGCAACCCTGTCATTCCTCTCATTCCACCAAGAACCTATGCAGTAAAAAGTGAATCCAAAATGAATTACGCACTATGATCACATATTTAGTTCAAAGTTGCAGTTTCACTCTTTCTAGAAAGATGAAGAACAAATATCAGATGAAGGTTTGCTATTTTTCCAGTACTACAAACATTAACTTCTTCCATTGATAACAAAGAGGCACATCTTACAAGAATAACTTATAAAGAGAAAAGAGAAAGATACTTTACCATATCAACAGTGATATTGCCCAGTTGAACTTTTCCATATTCTGCCTTGATTTTCTTCAGACGTTCCTGTAACCAAAAAATATAGGTGTGATAATACACTAAACAAACTTATTAACATATTCAATGTTTAAATATAAGACTTCTTTATACACAAAACGAACTGATTCACCCATCCATTATACCCAGTCATCTCAACAAACAAAGAATGCACTAAAAGGAAGTAGCTCAACTTATATAGACATGGTTGAATTATGTTGCACTACTAATAGAACACCAAAGCAACACTCAATATCAAGAATACAACCTATCGATCTTCGAGCATGAGTAACAAAATATGAAAAAATTAAGTTAATGGTGTAAGTGAATGCTATCATGACTAATAGAAGAAACCTGTTTTTCTGGAATCAATTCCTTCAACTGAGAACGAAGGTCCTGCATGGCAACAATGATGGTCATGAGGAAGCATTACTGTAGAGTAAACTGTAATTTACATAAAATGACCCTCATAATATGAGAATTTACTGGCCCCGACTTGCACGTAGTAATAAAATTGCATTGATCAATAAAATAATTCTTGATTTGTATGCCAAAACGACTCTTGTCATTTCCCCAAGGGCATAACAAATTTAATCAGAAATAATGGTATGAACTATGAACTATGAGGAGAGGGAGAGAGAGAAGAAGAAGAAGAAGAAGAAGAAGACGAACTCACAAGATCTGTGGAGGTCTGCGTTTGAAGCCATCTGACGGAATCTCTAAGATTCGACTGTTGGCCCTGCAGAAAATAATGAATCGAAATAATCAGAGTCGGTTCCAAAGAAAGAAAGAAGCAATTTTCCGGTGAATCTGAGAATAATATAAAAGCAAAACGATATCAATCTCTTTCGCTCTGGGTTTCGGAAAAACAACTTACAAGACGAGAACGGAGCTTGGAAAGCGCAGTGACACTCCTGAATAACACCATCGGTGACAGCAGCCGCTATCAGATATCTGCACCGCACCGCACCCACCCAATTTACGTATGAAAATTATTACACAAAATACAAAGAAAGCAATTTAAATGGCAGAAAAGCCAAAGGCAAGGAGGTGTTGGGTGAGAATGAAGAAGATGGATTCACAGTTCCAATTAAATGGGGGGGCAGAAAAGGAACTTACAGAGTCAAAGTCAGAGAAATGGGCCGTGAATAAGTGTTTGGAATTTTCGAGTGCCAAACGTGATTTGGCTCCAACCACCACCAAAATCAAACCGAACAATAAAAATATAAAAACGCAAAGGGCGCAGTCAGTCAGTCGTTTACCTTTCAAAGCCGATTTTATTTCATCCTATTTTACATATCTATTTTATTTATTTATATTTTATACTTAAATTTATTCATACCTATAGCATGAGAGAGATTCAGTTGAGGGCAATCGCACATTGTATTTCAATGATCGAAACTGTTTAATTTTTAGATATTTTCTCTAATATTATTTTTGCAAAAAATCACTTGAATGAGAAGCTATTTGACTACTTAATTAGATGATTGTTATTGTAGTCTTTTATTCAAGCACCGTATTTGTTTATTTTATTAAACCCAACTAGATGCCTTAATGTTTTTCGATTTGCTTAATTTTAGCAATAATGATTTATGAATGAAGACTTAAAAAATCAAACGGTTTGGATTGTTGAAAATAAAATAAAATTATAAAGGACCTTAAAGAGTGAGGGATCCCCCGCAAAACCTAACTTGACATTTTTGGGTTTGGTTACCTTTCGCACTAAATAAAGTTGTAATGGCATTTGTATAAAAATAGAATGGAGGGCTGGCTTCCGCTTACTTTTCATTTTTCAATCTTCCAACCCAACTACTGAAAACATGCATGGCATTTTGGCAATGCCATTTCGAGTGCTTATCTATCTATCAACATCACCACTTCCACCTTCCAACCGTATCTGATGCCGCCTGCTGCTGTTCTTGTTGGCACCATTCAAACCCATCAGCCACCCTATGTGATTTTATACTTCCAATTGTTTTATGATAAATACTTTTAAATACCTCTTCTATTCTTATTGACCGTCAAAAGCTTAAGCCCATATTGATCCCTGTGATTTTTATTGTCTTTTTTTTTTCTTTGCTAAAATTCCCCACATGTTCTTGTCTGTTTGGAAGAAAATTAAACAAGGGGAGCTTTAGATTCAGGCCCAATAGAGGGGCTGAAATAGTAGAAAACCCAACCCTATAGATTCAAGCCCATTTGCTGCAATGAAGTTCCTTCAAGCTGCTTCAGTTAAGAGTTCCGTTGTAGTACGAGTACTACTGCACTGCACGTCAAAATCAAATTTGTACTACGACTCAGAAGATGTGTACTTATGTACTCTGCATCAGAAATATATATTTTATATTATGTATATACTGTGTATATAAAACACAACAGAAATGAGGTTGCAGCAGCACTCTACCTCCCTCTACTGCTAAACTAGTTAGTTTTAGTTTAATGGTGTTATTGAACTGTCAAACACAGCCTCCTCTGTCTCTCTATCTATGTTATATGTTAAGAGTAAGCTTTGCAGTCTCTGTGTGTTTGTTATATGATATCTTTCATATGTTACTTTAATCTGTTTTTCCTTTGTTAATTTATAAGTAGGGCCTATGCATATACAAAAATGGGGTGGCCATTTTTCATATCTTGGCACCAAAGTCACCACCCGACTGTTGTTACCACCTTCAATTCGTCCTCCAACAAGTCCGTTATCTTTATATGCAGGCTATAACTCTAAGAACATGTGACAAAATGAACTACAATAAGATATAGTGCATATAGAGATAACAGACTTGTTTGGGGACGAGTTGAAGATGTCAATAGTCTGGTGCTGACTTTGGTGCCAAGGTATAAACAATGCTCACCTGAATTTTGTTTTCTTTGTGTATAGACTGCATATAATTAACAAAAGAAAGCAGATTATTAGACGTTGAATTCCAATCCAAAAGTGGCAGACTGGTTTGCAATCTGAGATGAGATGGTATATAATCCAATCCAACTGCATTTTGGAGTCGGTAGAAATTAAATCAAAAGCTCTGATGTGACACAGCAGATGATGTTGTTGATTGTGATCCACACCGGATGTCGAACTGGTCAATTGCTATATGTGGTGGTGTTGGTGCTCTCGGCAATCCACGTGTGTTCTTCTAATTAGCATTCATTTTCCAATTGTAACTTTGTTCCTCCTGTGTATTGGGAAAATAATAATAATAAATCTTTTTAGTGAAAAAGTAAATTCCAATCACAAAAACAACTCTCTTCGAATATTTTTTTGGTCGAACAACTCTGTTCTAATTAGCAGCGCAATATTGTAGAAACATTAACTTAATACACTCAAAAATGATTTAGGCATTTTACCTCTCACGCTCCTCTAAGCACCGACTTACAAACAGGCAAGAGTCCGATGATCAGGGACTACAAGCAAAGCAAAGCAATAAAACACTAAGCATAGATTTGATACAGATTGGAAAGCAAACAAAGACACTGCTGCTTCAACAAACCAAGATACGTCACAGCCAACCCAAATCTGTCAAGAGACACGCTGCGGAGGGCAAGAGAGACCATCCTTGTTTAGAATGCCAATCAAAGAGGATGGGGGCCTGTCGACCCAAACAAAAGAGCGTGATTATAACATTGGACACACTTTATCTTCTTCTGTGTCTGTTTTTGTTTTGTTGGGGTTTTCAGACTTTGAGAGAGGAGAAAGTTATGTGGGATTTCCAAGGATGCATGGGTAAGTCTCTCTCTTGGAATTATTTCATATACTTCTTAATTGGATAAGAGCATGTCTAATGCAAGGGAAGGGGGAACTAGGGTTAAAACTCAAAACTTGTTATTTTAATTTATTATTATTTTATTGATGATAAAAATCAAAGCCTAAGTAAAGCAACACATTAATTTATTTTTGGAAATGTAAACAACTAGAGAAGAGGAATGAACCAATCATAGAGTTATGAGGAAAAAAATAAAGGGACAGCAACTAAGAGCATGTCCACCCCAAAAGGCTAAGGCAAGGCAAGGGCTGCCACTATTCATGTGAATAGTGGCAACCTTGCTTTTTTTGGCTCCACCCCAAAAGGCTAGGGCAAGGGCAAAAAAAAAAAAGATTATGCAACAAAATAAAAAAAAAAAATTGGTATTTCTTTAAAAAAAGAATCCACCCCAATTTGGAATTTTTTTTCGATTTTTTAATAATTTTTTTCACTCACTGACGTCAATGTGACATCAGCGCTAACGTCAGCGCCTTCAGGCTAGAGCCTAGGCAGAAATTGCCGTGGGCTTGCCTAAGTTGGTGGGACCCAAGGCTTGCCCGGGCTTCTTTTCTCGCGCTGGAGTCGTGCTGGGCTTGACTGGGCGGCCTCCTGCCCGGTTTGATGCAAGCGCTGGACATGCTCTAACTGTTAGACTGTTGCATTTGATAGCACCACATAGCAGCTCCTCAATGGTTGCTGAAGTCAGCTTTTGCTGCTCCTTTTTTTTATATATAAAAAAGACAGTTGGACCCTTATCTTGCCTGAGTTAGCAAGTGGGCAAAACCAGCCCCTCATCTTCCCTTAGGTCAAACACATGCATTAGAAAGTGTTTTTTTTCCCATTTGAGGCCAAATTTGGACCTAGCCCAGGCCAGATAAATCCCATTAGACATGCTCTAATGTTCCATCTTTTTCGTTAACAGAATTAGGGATTTATTGCATCAACATTTTAAGGGATTTTTGTAGAAATGTCACCTGAACTTATACATCAATTTCAATTTGTCACCTTAAAGAAAAATTTAAGAGAAATGTCATCTTAATTTTTCAAAATCCATGATTTTTCGTCTGACTTTAACACCATCCAATTTTCCATCCATTTTTAAGGGCATTTTAGTTTTTCCATTCTCAGGGGAAAAAAAAAAATAGAGAAAAAAGAGACCTCTCTCTCCCTTTCTCCCCCACCCCAATCCCACCTGCCCCTAAAACACATTGTGCAAGACCCCCTCCCCCTCTTCTCTGAGCATGATAAGGTACCCATACTCCCACAGATATTAGCCCACCCGTTGCAAATTTTATAAGCTACGTAACCCATATACTCCTAAAAATAAAGTTGCAGCAATTGATTGTATTTTAGTCAACAAAGCCAAGGATGAACTTGTTTGGTTTCTAATTTCTCTAGACGAATTGAAGAATCTATTATAATATAAAGGAAGTTAGAGAAAAAAAAAAATTAGCCAATTCCAATATAAATTCCAAGTTCCGCTCTTGTTTGGTTGGGCTGAGGGGATTTGTGTGTGGAGGGTAGGTATTTCATGGTAGAGAGAGAAAGAGGAAGGGGTTGTGAAGAGGAAAGGGGGAATGTATTTATTGAGGCCCAAAGAGCCACGAGAAGCCCAAAGACATTTAAAGCCCAATATAACATATAATGTTGGTCATGCGTTAATCCAAGTTGTATTTTGAGAATTAATTCATTAAATAAATATACAAATAGTGTGCATGCCATGCCGAGCCAATAATACATTTTTCATATGTCAATCACCTACCAAGCTCACATGAACCCAAATTATGTGGTTTACGGGGCTTGCACAATGGATTGTGGTGTGGAAGGTTACAGAGGTCCACAAGGCCCACGGAAGCTCTTGGATAATGGAGACTTTGGGCTAGCTACTTGGGAGCACCAAAGTCCAAGCCCATTGCTTGGAGTTCTCCAATGTAAGTGAGCAAATGAGATATCCTTCAAGCACTCCCTATTACCCTATGGAAACAAGCTAATTTCGACACTTCACTTTATCCATAGGAAATAGTCATTTTCCAATGCCTTGCTTTGCCTATTAGAAATAATAATGTCCCAATGCTTCCTTTTACACGTTGAAAATAGAATGGTTTCATCACCTCCTTTTACCCATTGGAAATAAAGGAAAGCCATTGCCTTCTATAAATTAGAAGCCATGACACAAGTAGAGAACAACATCTCTTGGTTGCTCAAGCACCACAGCAACCATCAAACCACCTTCCTTCCTCCCTTCGGCTGCTGCAAGCATTCCAGCAGCCATTTCAGCCGTTCCTCAGCTATCACAACCATTTCTTCTACTTTCTTAGCTTTGAAATCCTCCATCTTCCCTATAAAGCCTCACTAAGCATAACTTCAAGCTTTTCCTTCCGCCTCATACCGTTCCAAGCTATAAACACCATAGCCTTCAAGCCTTAAGCTTTTCCTTCCATCATCCTTCTCTTAAAACTCTTAAATCACCATAGCCAAAGCCACCAACAACAAGTTCTCAACAACCAAACTCAAGCCTATCCACATCAAGCCACATGCATTCTCATTTGCTAAACTTGCGGGTCCTTAACTCCCACACTCCAAGCTCTCATGCCAAGCTCACACAATCTCTCATGCCAAGCTCACACAATCTCAGTTCAACATCATCAAGTCATCTTCAACTATGCAAAAGCATGACTAAGCAATCGTCAAGCTGCTAGAAATCTACTCAAGCCACCCATCCTTTATCTCTCTCTCTCTCTCTCTCTCTCTCAAAAAGCTCCATCCCAAATCTGAAACACCCATCCTCTCAAGCTAAGTTGAAACCATAGTCATTACCTTTTTTGTAAGAAAACACAGACATCACAAGCTCTTCGTCTAGCTACCGAAAACACCCAAAATCTCAAGCCTTAATCCTTTCTTCATGCTCATTTTCTCTTAGCTCCAACGCCACAAGCCTCTCATGCCAATCCTAGTAGTATCTTGATTCACCAAAGCAAACTCTCATGCCAAGCCTGTGCAACATCAATGCACCATCTCCAACTCTTCATCTAGTTGCTGGAAACATCAACACAAAACACGCAGCCACTGGAAGAAGAACAAAGTACTCCCTTGAGACTTGCTTTTCCCTCGGGATGCTTTGAGCATAATTCTCCCTAACTCAGAAAAAAGGGCAACAAAGGCTTGATTCACCACTCTATGGTGTCCAAGAATCAACAAGCCCGGACGAGCCCTCCGACAGAAAAAGGCCCCAACAGTATTTCAAGGTGGGCGGGGTTGGTTGGAGCCGTCGGTGGTGCGTAGGGGATGGGGGAAGGTAATAATTTTTTTTTTTCAATTTTAATTGTTTAAAAGATATAATTTTTTTTTGAATAATGATTCTTTCCATTTTTAAAATACCCTTGAAAATGGAAAGACTAAAATACCTTTAAAAATGGATGGAAAATTGGATGGTGTTAAAGTCAGATGACAAATCATGGAATTTGAAAAATTAAGGTAACATTTTTCTTAAATTTTTTTTTTTAAGATGACAAATTGAAACTGAGGTATAAGTTCATGTGGCATTTTTACAAAAATCTCACACTTTTACTTTGGCTTTTAGACATAGAAAATAGTTGTCTTCAGTGTCTGTCCAAGGACATAGAAAAATTTGTGGGAAACATGAAACAAAGAGTTTAAACCAAGGAATATGCCCATGCCCTTGCATCCGAATTCAAATTTCCCTCCAAGTATATATTAGGGATATCTTGTGTTAGCTTGCACTATAGTACGAGTATTGCCTTGCACTGTAAATCAATTTGTACTACATCTTAAAATATGTGTGTACTAATTATGTACTATGTTGATATCAAATATCAATTAGGCCCTCCCAGAAGAGCCCAAGAGACTCAGGCCCATACCGTACTTGAGGAAGTGACTGGACCCAAATGATTGGTAGGACATAATCAACCTTCCCTTAGAGCATGTCCAGCGCATGCCACTAACCCGAGCAAAAGGCCCCCTGCCAGCCCAAAAGACCCTCCAGCGCGCCACATGCAGCCCGGGCAAGCCCTAGGTCCCACCAACCTGGGCAAGCCCACGGGCAATTTTTGCTTGGGCTCAAGCAGCGCTGATGTCACGCTGACGTCAGCGAGCGAAAAAAATCCAAAAAAAAATCGAAAAAATTATGGATGTTTTCCCTATAAATACATAACAATTTTATTCACTTTCCACACCAAGTCCTCATACAAACTCTTCTCCTTCCAATATTTGTAAATTGTAATCTTTTTTTTTTCTTGCATTTGTAAATTTTTTATATTTTCTTCCATATTTATTTTTTTCTTGCATAATCATTTTATTTCTTACATTTCTAAATTGTTTATATTTTGTTGCATAATCTTTTTTTTTTCTTGCCCTTACCCTAGCCTTTTGGGGCGGAACCGAAAAAGGCAAGGCTACCACTATTCATGTGAATAGTGGCAGCCCTTGCCTTGCCTTTGCCTTGCCTTAGCCTTTTGGGGTGGACTTGCTCTTAAACCGCCCAAGTCTGAACAAAGAGAAGGAAGGTCACAAACAAAATAAAGAAAGGATTGTGGCCTAGTACGCCA
Organism: Prunus avium; assembly: GCF_965620075.1. Lineage (NCBI taxonomy): Eukaryota > Viridiplantae > Streptophyta > Magnoliopsida > Rosales > Rosaceae > Prunus > Prunus avium. Next base: position 350,378 of record NC_142285.1, on the reverse strand, counting down.
TCCCAGGCGTCTCACCCTCGGAGACCCCAAAAGCGTCAAAAGCAAGGCCCACAATTCAGGGAGCACATTTGCTCTAACCAACTTGGCTAAGTTCATGTTTGCAAAACTTAAACGATGTTCTCAAGTTTGAAACAAATATTCTTCTTATTGGATTAGAATTAAAACTAAGGAGGACCCTCCCCAAAAATCTCAATTTACCCTCCAGTTTTAAAAGAAATTAAAAAATGTAATTCCCAATTTACCCCATCCTAGTTCCTCCACAGGGGAAAAAAACCTACACGCAAATATACATGGGAACAATATAATCACATGATCATCGCATTGGTCTTGAAATGGAGCTGATCTAAAGAAAAATAAACTAGAAGAATACATGCAGAAAGTTTGCAAATTAAGTACTATATATAATTAATTGCAATTGCCCAACACAAAAAAGAAAGTAAGAAATAAACAATGAGCATATAGCTACATAGTCTCCTTGCTTATCTAACATGAAGCAGGCAACTAAAAGAGAGATTTTCTCAGAAAAAGAAAAAAAGAAGAGAGAGAGAGAGAGATCCTGAGCAAGAATATTCTTAACCAGAATATATGAATAGTTTTTTATGGAGATAATTAAATTTGTACTACTACTTAATCATTCGTAAATTAAGAAAACTCTCTAGAGATATAGCACTACTGATCATGCATGTCCAAATACATCCAAGGGGATGGAGCGGAAGACCTTGATGAATGAAGAGAAGGAGATTCAGTACTTAAATCTTCAATAAAGCCATCCAAATCTGAGAAACCATCCAAGAAACTATTTATCTTCTCTGGCTGATGATCACCTGATGATGATGATCTCCACGTGTAGTTTTGTATTTCCTCCTTTACTCTCTGATCTCCATCATTTTGCAATTCCAATATTTTCTTGCTTGGTGATGAATAAGTAGAACATCTTATTGTTTTCTTCCTACTACCATTTACCACTTCCGGTGCTGTCGCAGGTTTTCCAGTGAGATTCTGCACCAGTTCCCGAAAGTTGGCCACATCTGTCTTTATGATTTCAGGTGCAAATACGTGGATTATGCGAATCTTTGGCTTGGACGCCGTCTTCCACATTTTATGTGATTCTTTGTGCATGCCCAGTTTAGAAGAAGCTGAACTTGGATTACATGATGAGTACTGTGGCTTCTTCATCATCTTCTCCATGGAGTCAACTATAAGAGATCTGATGTTTACGTTTGTGTGGGGAAGTGGTTAGCTAGATAGCTATTTTGTGTGGGAACAAAGCCAGATAGTATGGGGGTTTTGTAGATAGAAGAAATATATTGATACGAGGGAAGGGAAGTACTGTTCAAGAAAATGCAGGTTTAATTGAAGGCAAACCATAGCAAAGTTGTCCTTTGGAAGCAAAGATTAAATATAAGCTAAATATTTCCCAAGTCAATGGACTACCATAAGACCAATTTATTAGGCCCTGCCAGCATATATAATCACTTTTTAAATTTTTTTCAACATTACACGCATACATTCAAGCATATATAATTACTTTTTAATTAGCTTAGTCTATTGGTTACTTATTTTTCTAATGTTAAAAGATATCCAAATTTCAAATTCCGCCTGTACTTCATTGATAAAAAAAATAAAAAAGTTCATTGGGCCTTCATTTGGTTATTATGTCAACATAATGGCCAAACTAAGCCGATCCTTGATTTCCACACATATATATATATATATATATATATATATATATATATATATATATATTATGTATATTTGATTTTGTACAAGAAGTCACGTCTTTCTTAAAGATAAAACCCGTTTAGAAAACCTCATTTTTACTCAATTTCCTTCAATTTTGATCCAATCTATTGTAGCATGGTTAATTGTTTTAGGGTGTAGAATCATCATTAGTTTAGAGCTTATACTTAAGGTTTCTAGTCTCGGATTAAAATTCAAAATTTCAAAGTTCTTTATCCATTGCCCATCCCTCCTCAATGCCATTTGATTTAAAGGCTTTGTTCATGACAGGAGAAAATAAAAGGGCATGCAGTGTACCAGATGCAGGGTACAATGATGGTCTGGCGTGCAAAATTGTTGATATGCATAATGCACGTGACCTGAGTGCAAACGTTCAAATTGTTGCAGATTGCAGTTGGGTGAACTTATTACAACTGTGTTGTATTACTACTACTACTACTACTACGTACTAGTTCTGCTGCAACAATATTCAACTTTGTGCAGTGCAGTGCAGCAACTTGGAGTTGGTGATCACGTGGTCATGGCATTGGCAAGATGGCCCCCTCCCCGTGAAAGATATGTAGCCGATCATCATTTGCCTCAACTTCACTTGCGGTTTTGTTTGTCCCCACCACCACCACCACCAGTGCCCAAAATGTGCTTCCAAACCAATTTATCTTGGGTGTACTACCTCCTTGTCTAGTTCATTGTGGTTAATCAATTGTCATCATACACATAGACTCGAGCGAACAAATGTGGCCTCATCAAAATCTTGGCTCAGAAAACCCAATGGAAAAAATATGAGACGAAGAAAAGAGAGTGTCACACGCTCCATAAAGGCTACAAATAAAACTCAAAACAAAACCAAAATAACAAGTCAACTAGTAGAGACACGTTAACCGCTAAACCCTGAAAGATATTATTAAATAGCCACTCTTAAATTTCTTACATTTGAAAAATATGAAGTATTTACAATATCAGGATATGTATGATTATGTATCAATTAGAATCATTATTATGTGTGTGTATTGATGTGTAATAAAAATAAATATAGATAATACAGAGTGTTACAATTATTGGAATACATTCTCTATATACTATACAGGAAAAGTATTATTGGACCGCCTTATATAGGAAAGTGTTACATTATTCGAATCACCTAGCTATATATATATATAGGGGGGGAGCAGTTGTCGCGCACCAACCCAGAATAATTGGATTAATCCAGTTAGCAAATAGAACGTCTATTCTTCTTTTCTTTTCTTTTTTAAATCTGACCTTTGGAAGAGAAAAAAAAAATACATCTTTAATGACACAATATTTTAATCTTTTTTTTCTTCTTCTAAAATTGCTCAATCAATTTATCACTTAAACAAGGCCTATGCTTTTCAATTTTGTTGAAACTGATATGTATTTGTTAAACAAATCAGATGCACGCTTGGCAGAAATTGACATTCCATTTTAAAATTGATTTTTTCATTCGGGCTAGTTTTGGATCACCATATTCTTTAAGTCGATAACATCAACTACCTTATGTTGAAGAATATAAGTCCCACATCGGAAACTTGACTAAATAAAATATAATATATAATAAATGATTCCACTATTAATATCACCGAGGCCTTTTGTGATAAAACCCCACGCCTACTGGGTTTGTGTAGGTTGTTAAATTGGGGACAATATCGGTGTTGTTAGTAGTGCGCCGCTGACCTGTCTCTCTGAATTTAACATCTTAACCTTATGAGGTTTGACATTCTTTTAAAATTAATGTCCAAAAATTGATGATCCTAGCTTGGCCTGGGTTAGATGATTTTAAGTTGTATGAAACAACAATATTGTGTTTGTTTGAGATAAAAAGCCAAAGCTGAGCAAGCAAAATATAGGGCTGCCTGCCTTGTGTCAATCAGAATACACTTTTGGCAAACAGAGGTGGCGTCAATCCATTACTGTTAGAATACACTTTCTGCATCATGTTGATTTTTTTTTTCACTCCATTATTGCTTTTAGTAAAAACTCACCAAATTACTCTCTACCTTACTTTCGTATTGCATTTTAAGACCCTTGACTATTTCCTGCAGATAAATCCCAGCCATACACGTAGCAAGCTCACGGGATTTCTGAGACGTCCGATCCCTATCAAGCCTTTGACTATTTCCTGCAGATAATTCCCAGCCATATACTCCTTGTTGGCATAACACGTGTGATGATCAAACAGAGGGCCTCTTTGTCAGCAATTCCTTGGAAACTAGCTACTGCTGCTCAAGGAGTGTACTTTGCCTCCCTAAACATCTCCTCCAATTGAAGATCCTATAATTTTTTAATTAAAGATAGTTTACATTGTTAACCATGAAAATTTGTTTGGTCATTTGGAAATTGGAACATATATATGTAATCAAACTGGTTTACTGGGGCTACAACTAGAAGCCTTTGACTATTGCCTGCAGATAAATCCCAGCCATACACTGTGAGGAAGAAGGTTGTAGAAAGATCTGGAATTTAAATGTGAAACAGGGATGGCACTATCTTCAACCAATCACAACATGTTATGTGTGACAACTTTTTCATGTGGTAGTTTGTGATTGGTTGAGGATAGCAAAATAATGTTATCCCCATTTCACACAAGTTTTTCTGTGATTTTAGGATCATGAACGCCTGCTAGAAGATGTTTGTAATGCAGTTTGAGTTTAACGATATTCGTTTTTGTTAATTAAAAAAATAATAATAATCTCAAGCCTCTTCACTTCACTTATTTCCAATTGTTTTTGAGTTGGATGTTGACTTCACATGATATCAGAATCAAGTTATTCATATATTGATCCTATCCTAACAGAGAACTCTCCGCATTGTGAGCCCAAACCTAAAAAGCGGTAAGAAGTTGAAGAGAGTGAAAAATTACTAAGGTAAGGTATTTTCTGAATCAATTTCGAGAGTTTTTGTTTTCGGGCAGGTGATTTTCAAAGTATTGCTTTTGGGGCTATTAGGTAGGTCTCACACGTCAAGGAGGTTGTTACAACTTTTGGATTAAACAATCCTCAAGCCTAATTTATTTTGTATAAAAATATCAATTTCGTTCACCCCACAACCACTAAGCAAACTGTTAACAGTTTAGAAGAGGAAGCTTAAGAATTGAGAAAGCTAAGAAAGAAGAAGAAGAATCAAGAAAATGATATGCTCTGTATATTGATTTCACAGAATGTTTACAATCGTTGTGTCATCAGTGTTATATATCTCAACACTGAATACATATTTAATCAAAGAACAAATGAATCTCTCAAACTCACAAACATATTTAAGCAAACATATTAACAATCTTGTACAAAAATCCAAATGGAATATGCATGCTGATCAGTAGTATTTAGGCGATGCATTTTCCGGGCTACGAGGAGACTGCGAATTATCCCTTGAGTAATTTGTTGAAGGAGAGAGCTCACCGCCGGCGGGTAAGTCGGCAAGAACAGCAAGCATCCGACGGATGCTTACAGAGCGAGCTGGTTTAAAGCTATGTGATCTCCTGGTGGTTTTGGAGAAGATGTTTGATGAGTTGGAAAGGATGAGATATACCAAACCCTGAATCAGTATGAACATGGCTACCTTCACCAACACATCTGCTATGCTGCTTTCCATAATCATCATCATCATCCTGAATTATTTGTGTCCTTGCTAACCTGTTATCTGTTTCAGACAACCTTGTTTTGATTTGGCTGGTGGAGGAATTTGGCAAGTGATGAATGAATTTGGATTTAAAACTATGTACGACAGATGGTATTTATAGAATTTCCATGAGAAGAGAAGCATGCGAATTTGATTATGGAGCATGTAAAATATGAAAGACGCCAACCTCTTTGACTTGCCCTTACAGTCTAGAACTTGTGCTGACGTGGTTATTATCATGTTGACCATGTTGGAGTAGTTGAAAAGTAAAGCAGCAAATCTCGACGGTCAAAGAAGGAGCAGAGAGACTGGATCAGTTTTTGCATCATCCTAATCTAGATGACGTGTCACGATAAATAAAATAAATCACATAACAGACAGAATAAGTTACGTGATAAGTGATGTAGATACAGTGAATGAAAGACAAGCGAAAGTAACCATGAGATGTGGTGTGGTGGTAGCTCACTTCATTCCTTAACCATGTGGTTGGGGGTTCGATCCCCGCCCATGGGAATGGAGCGCATTTTGTGGCCAGCTGTTTACCTCTTTTGGAGAGCTCCCGGGACGAAAGGGATTAGTCACTACTGTCGGCGGTGGACACCCTTGGATCTCATCCAGAAAGACAAGCGAAAGTAGCTAAGAAGGTAGATAGTGCTTGATTTGATTATCCAATAGTTTGCATGTTAGACGAAGCAAGCACTCAATCATCACCTAATTCGCGTCAATAAAATAACACTTGAATGGATTGTCTGCGAGTGTTTGTTAGTTTGATTAGGATGTGTTTGTTTGATAATAGTTATAATAAGAGGTCAAAAGCAGCACGTGATTAAAGAATCTGTATATATTATTACTTTACGCGTCTTTTGATGATTTGTTTTCTACCATCTACCATGATATGAGAACAGACGTATGGCGGTGATGGAGATGATGATGACCCTCCACCTGCTATTGCCTGTTTCCAGAATAATAATTGAAGTGTGGAGAATTGGCTAATTGCTTCCACGGCTCTCAGAAAGTCGTAACTCACAAGTTAGAGACAGCTTAGCAGCAGTTCTCTCTTTCACGCACTTGACAAGTTCACATTTCGCATTGCAAACGGTTCTTCTCAACAAATGGTCAATCCGAATATTCATGTTAAACTTTTCAACAATCCTTTTATTGACCTAAAACATACTAGGACAGGCTGCCTCACTTTGTTCAAACGCCATCCCTTCCCACCCCAAAAATACAGATTTACAAAGAAAAAATAATAAAAGAGCTGAGAGCGTGATCAGTTACAGTACATAACGGTCGATGCGATAATCTTTCAATTAAAACCTAATCATGGCAGAACTGGCACAAAACCTGTTATTTGGATTACAAAACGAAGCTGCGTTCCTGGGTGGATAAGCCGGTGGGGAATGTGAACTGCTACTTTTCAGATCCAGAACACACATACATCACCACAGGTAACAAACTCCCCTTGTTAAAAGAGATAATGATGGAAAGAAGCGACATCACAGAACAGTAGTCAGATCAAAGGTTGACCGATTCAAGGAACAAACGAGGTTAAAACAACTTTGCGGCATCACAAACCAAAGAGGCAGACAAGCCTTCCATTTATTAACTGAAATTGAAGACGAAAAAGGTATACACATACTTTAACCCCAGCTCTGTAAAGGAGAGAAGGGAGGGGATAATGCACGATTATCACATATGATCAGGGTGCTGACTAGTTGACCTAGACCAAGGAAAAGGTAAGCAGGAAAAAGTGGCATAACCATCCTCTGCAGATTTACACTTCAATTTTATGGTGACACTCAAGTTTCCTCAAAACAGATCTAACTACAAATTTCCTGCAATCAAATATTGAAAGAGATATATTAGTAAAATCTATAAAGCCTTGCTCTTGGATATTTGGCATTTAAAAATTGATTACAAGGTAAGAATTAGCCAGGTGACATGACATTGTGAACTTCACTCTGGCCATCATGGTTTAAGCATAGGCCATGCAGAAGCTAGAACAGACATTTTGCAACTTTGGCCCCAAAGATTGCCTAGGAAGATGATTTCATTGTCATGTTTTAGTCTTAAGTAACTACTACAAAAAACAAAGAAAACAAAGAGAAGAGTTTGCCCCAACTTAAGGCTGCAGTGCTAGGAACCTTCAAATTGGTACACAAGGCAATTTATGTTATCTCGAATAATCCCTGTATGTCCAGTTAGAAAATACTAATCCCAGTACAACTTCAATATAAATAAACCCATGAACCATAATGATGGGTATGAAATTGTTGGATGCAAAGAGAATAGCTAGATGAGTTAGAGGAAAAATGGAAAAGACAGGCATATTTTAAAGTGAAATAAGATTTAGCTATCCAGCACTTATGGTTTGAATTTATACCATAACATGGATTTAGTAAACCCTTGAAGCAAGACCTTTATAAATGCCAAATGGATAAGTGCCAACTTCTTAGTTGATCAAGCCTCCTAGCAAAGTAATAGGAGCCTTTAACTAATGTTCGGCCTCAGCAAGAATTGAGAGGTGTATGAAGTGGGGGATGCTACAAGCCACTTATGGCCGACAGGCACAGGACAGGCCCTGAGTGAGGAACCAGCAGGCCCTGGGCCTCCACATTGATGAACCATTTAAGCTAATGCTCGCAGGTTTGAACCATGATCAATTGGGTATGAAATTGCTGTCAAAGATAAAGATGGGGCATCTGGGAAACACCTAGAAGGAGAAACAACCTCCAAGCCACCCCCATTAAACACTGACAATGCACAAAAATGGGAACTCGCAAAAAGTTGATATCACTGAAGCATAATCTCTGGTATGATTTAAAGGACAGAACCCGTAAAAATGTTATCCATACCACAGCAAAATTGAAGTAGGCTACCTATACTCTCATGTAGAAAGAGGATCATGGACTTCTTTCAACCCACATATGTAACTGTTTACTGTTGGACTTTAAGCTACAACTCGGTAGATCCAGCATCAAAATCAACTCTTGTCTAGTTTGACTCATAGCTTTACATACACCAGTGAATGTTAATTATTTAAAGGCCAGAGTTTCTTGCTAATTTTATGCAAGAGTTTCAAAATTGTATAGAAAATTTTGGAGGAAACTCTTTGAAACTACCTAAAACATGAATAATGTTTGTAACTAAAATTTCTTCATTTGGGATATCATTCCTAGTGAAAACCAGGAAGAGTTCTATTTAAACAGGATAGCATACAGCATATAGCTGTAGAAGACACAAATCAAGTTTTATTGTGAAAACCAAGAAGAAAATAACAGGAATTCCTGTTTATTTTGGATAAAAAAAAACGCAAAACTCCGGAGGCTAAGACTTCTCTGAAGTGTTAATTACAACTACAAGATAAGCTCATGTTTGGCAAAAGCTTCAATACCAAAGATTTGTTTGGTTAGTGAACTCCTAATAGCATTCAAATAAACACAGAATTTCAACCTAACTAAGAAGACATGCGAGGGGTTGTTAATATGAGCAGCACACAAAAATGCAATCCAAACAAGGCAATGCAATTGATAGAAATTACGACAATGGGAATGAAAAGAAAACGAACCGTTGAAAGATGAGTCGGCATTGGCATTGGTATTGACATTGGGGGAGGCAGCGGGAGCCATTTCTCCTGGGTTGGCCATTTGCCTTCCACTGGCAGCAATGTAGCTGAGGCGGAGACTGCCCCCATGGGATCCATATTCCATGAACCAATCGTACTGATCATCGTCGTCGTCGTCGAAGGGCAAGGGGGTGTTTTGGTTTTGGTGTCGTAGGTGTGGTTGGTGAGTGTCGGTGGGGAGCTGGAAACGGCAGAGGGGGCAAGAGCTGTGGGAAGAGAGCCAGGGGAGAATGCAGTGGGGATGGTAGAGATGGTTGCAAGGGAGCTGCTTGGCGTCGACGGAGTGAAGGAATGGGTCCTTACAAACGGCGCAGAGGAGAAGGGGGTCGAGATCGAGCATGGAGGAGGTGATCTTGAGAGTGGGGATGGCGTCGACGGAGGCCTTGGAGGCAGGCAGAGAAGAAGGGGGGACGGCGGCGGTGGGTGAAGGGAGGCGGTCGTCGTGGTTGATGGGGTGGGTGGAGAGGTGGTGGATGAGGCGGTGGAGGAATGGGCTGTTGAGCAAGAAGTTGTCTTGTGAGTTGTGCTGATGGTCAGAAAAAGAAGAAGAAGAAGAAGACGAAGAATCCATGAGCTCCAAGAGATCGCTGAAGCAGTGAGGGCAGAGCAGAGTCTCCTGGGCAGAACAAGGCACCAGGCTCACGCTCATGTCGCATTCGTGGCACCAGAACGTCTGATGATCACCCATTTCTTTATTTTTTTTTAATTTAGGAGATTATTGATGGCAGTGCAGAGGGGAAGGGGAAAGGGAGAAGGAGAGGCGGCCAGTCCCAGTCACCAGTAGGACTACTCAGGAGGAGGGAAGACTGGCATCTTGTTTTGGATTTGGGGATTAATGCCATCGAGGGCATTCTGGTCATTCTGCTTTTTCAATCTCTGTCTCTATCTGAGATGAGATGAGATGAGATGAGCAAGCAGCAATGAGACTCATGACTGAGTTGGTGGATGATGGGTAAATAGTGTGAGTGATCCTCCCACCCCACTCTCTCTCTCTCTCTGTTTCTCTGTTTCTCTGTCCTTGAAGTGAAGGAGGCCTCAAGTTCAACCACAAGTACTTTCTGGAAACACGTTGATGTGTTGTCACTCGCACCTCTGGCAAGTCAGATCTCCCCCTTTCACTCCTTACTTGCCTTCCATTGCATATTTCTTAATTATTAAGCTATTACAATATACAAATATTTGTTTACTTCTTTTTGGAGGTTACATCTCATGTTGGTGGACGACGTGTTCTGTACCCCATCATCAAACTACCCAAACTACTCATTTCTACTTGGGCTAATGTCTACATTTTTACTTTTTACCAAAAAAAAACAAAGTCTACATTTTTACATTTTAAATACATATAGTCAATTAGTTATGGACTTAAAAAGCATTCAATATTGACTTATGGCAGACATTTCGGAAATTTGTCCTTTAAAAAAAATTTAATTCCTAAAAAAAATAAAATATGAGAATGGTTATTAGCAATCATCTAATTCACAAACATGATTTGATGGGAAATAATTTTCCTTGTATTTTCTTTTTCTTAAGGGACGAGAATGCTTATTTGCTAGGGTATATGCTGTTAAACACTTGAACTACAAGTCTCTTGTGTTTTCTCATATTTGGTAAAGCAAATAAAGTAACCAGAAAATACCACTTTATTTCATTTCTCATGTTTTAATTGTGTAGAAATAAAGTTTTCCAATTGTACCATGTTAGACATATGAAAAAAAAAAAAATACCAACAATCTTTGTTGTTGGATAACATTGTAATCTATATGATAATAGGGACAAATTGGTCATAAAAAATGCATTTAATGTTGGCCTTGGTTTCCCATGGGAAGGAAAGTGCGTTTATCCCTTCTCTCTCTCTCTCTCTCTCTCTCTCTCTCTCTCTCGTTCCTCTTTTTTTTTTTTTTTCCTTTCTTTCTCTGCGCTATAAGCGGAGCGATCGAAATGCTTGGGATATTGACAAAGAGAGAAGCAACTTGGAGTTCCTCCCAATGTAGTTGATCGGAATTCAGAGGCTTTCTCTCATAACTCGAAGGCCATGTACCACTAAGAAAATTGGTGCATAGAAAGAAGAAGAAGATAAAAAAGGAAAGAGAGAGAGGAGAAAAATCCAAGAAAGAAAAACCAAGAGAGGAGATAAGGAAATAAAGAGGAAGAAAAAAAAAAAGGGAAGAGAGATATTAGAAATTATTTATGTTATTTGTAATTCAATAATGGTTGGTTCCTATGTTTTAGGAAATTAGTTGGGTTTTACCTATTCAATAGGTGTGTACTAGTTGTGGGAGAAGTCTGTTAGTATTGGTAGTAGTGAGATGTTTAGTTGTTCCTTAACTTTATTATGTGTTATTTAAGTTGTGTTTCAGTCAATTAAAATTCGCTTCAGTTCAACATAGCTTTTTATCTCTTATTATTTGAGTTCTCTAAATTTTCCAACATCTGGTATCAGAGGCCCCACTGGGCCTGACTTAAATTCACCAAAAAGAGCAGCTTTCTTGACTTGCAGCAGCAAGGACTGATGGCATTCGACAAGTTTCAAGAGAACTACGTGCAGCTAGCCATACCTCATTTTGATGGTCATTATGATCATTAGAGCATGTGAATGGAGAATTTTCTAAGATCCAAAGAGTATTGGAGTCTCATTGAAACTGGAATTGCAAAACCAGCAATGGGAGCATTGTTGACGAAAGTGCATGGTCGAGGTAGAGGTCGAGCAAGAGGAAGAGGGAGAGGTCCTCATGATTCTGGCGGCAAAGGAAATCTTGATTCCGACAGCAGAGGAAATTCTGATTCTAGAGGTAGAGACAGAGGTCAATACAAACAACAAAGACATCATGAGTCAAAACTCGACAAATCACAGATTGAGTGCTATAGGTGTGGTAGGTACTGTCACTATCGTTCTAAATGCTACGCTAACATGTCTAAAGAAAGGGGTGAGACATCAAAATTTGAACAAAGAGATGAAGAAATTCTTCTTATGGCTTGCGATACAAAGGAGGAATCCCATTCCAATTGGCGGTATATTGACTCAGGATGTAGCAATCGTATGTATGGGAGTAAGTTTGATTTTCATCATTTAGATGAATCCTTGCATACTACTGTGAAGTTTGGTGATGATTCTGTGATTTCAGTGATGGGAAAAGTGATATCCAAATCAAAGCAAAGGATAACTCCCTTCAAACAATTTCTAATGTGTATTATGCTCTTGCCTTAAAAACCAATTTGCTTCGCATTGGCCAGCTGCAAAAGAAGGGCTATGTGATCACCATCAAAGAAGGCACTTGTGAGATCAGTGATCCAAGAAGAGGAACGATTGCTCAAGTGAAGATGACAAAGAATCGATTGTTTCCTTTGTAAATCCAAAAATATGTTCAAACTTGCCTTATTACCAAGGTTGAAAATATGACGTGGCTTTGGCATATTTTTGATATGTTCATCTCAATTTCAATGGTTTGAAGACGTTGCACAAGAAGAATATGGTGATTGGTCTCCCAGAAATTGATTCTCCTTCTCAAATTTTGTGAAGAATGTATGATCGGAAAGCAGCATCGTCAGTCCTTTCCAAAAGGAAAAGCTTGGAGAGCTCATCAACCTTTAGAGCTGGTTCATTCCGACATATGTGGACCCATAAATCCTACATCGAATGGAAAAAAAGAGGTATTTCATAACATTTGTTAATGACTATAGGTGAAAGACGTGGGTATATTTCTTGCAAGAAAAATCAGAAACATTTTCAACATTCAAAAGCTTCAAAGCTCTTGTTGAGCATGATGTGGGCAAACTTATTAAAATGCTTCGAACAGATGGTGGTGGAGAGTTCAGCTCACAAGAGTTTGCTGACTTTTGTGATATCAATGGCATTCAAAGATAGCTCACAAAATGGTATATGTGAGAGAAAGAACACAAAAGTCCATTGGTGTCAAGTGGGTCTACAAAACAAAGTTCAATGAAAATGGAGAAGTTGATAAGTACAAAGCACGCCTAGTTGCATAAGGCTACAAGTAAGAATATGGTGTTGACTATAAGGAAGTCTTTGCTCCAGTTGTGAAACTTGAAACCATTCGTTTGGTCTTTTCACTTGCTACACAAAATGCTTGGCCTATCTTTCAGTTAGATGTGAAGTCTGCCTTTCTACTTGGAGATTTGCAGGAGCAGGTATATGTAGACCAACCCCTTGGTTATGTGAAGCAAGGGCATGTGAAAATAAGGTATATAAGTTTAAAAAGGTATTGTATGGACTGAAACAAGCACTCGAGAATTTTTTGAGAAAAGGCTTTCAAAAATGCCCATATGAGCATACACTATTTATAAAGATTGGAGATAGGGGAAGATACTTATTGTATGCTTATATGTAGATGATTTGATATACACAGGAAACCATGAGGCCATGTTTGATGATTTTAAACATTCTATGATGAGTGAATTTGACATGTCACATTTAGGACCGATGCACTACTTTCTTGGCATTAAAGTGGTACAATTTACTAGTGGAATTTTTATTTCACAGAAAAAATATGTCCTGGGTGTTTTAGACAGGTTTGAAATGCAGAATTGCAACTCTGTTGGTACTCCAACTGAGCTGGGATTAAAGCTGACTAAGAATCCTAGAGGAAAGAAAGTTGATGGTACGTTTTTCAAGCAAATTGTTGGCAGCCTCATGTATCTTATATCAAACAGACCTAACATAATGCATGTTGTAAGTCTTATTAGTCGGTATATGGAAAATCCAATCGAGTCTCACCTTATGGCTGCAAAAAGGATATTCAAATATTTACAAGGGACTAAGGAGTATGGTGTTTTTTTACAAAAAAGGGAAGAGTTGTAATTTTTTGGGTTACATTGATAGTAATTATGCAGGTGATCCAAATGACAGTAAAAGTACATCATGCTATGTGTTTATGATGGGGACATGAGCAGTGTCATGGTCTTCCAAGAAGCAGCAAATTGTTAGTTTAGCAATAAAGTTGGGAAGAATCTTGTTCTACATGGAAGAACTAAGCATATCCATGTGAGATTTCATTTTTTGCGTGATCTTTGCAAAGATTGAATCATTGACTTGAATTATTGCAAGAGTGAAGATCAGATTGCATACATTATGACCAAGCCTCTCAAGTTACCTGTGTTTGAGAAGTTGAGGAAATTGTTAGGAGTGTGTTCCAGGCTGGATCTTCCTTAATGGTGAAGCAGCAGCAACCAAGTTACTTGGAGACTCTTTCTAAACTGAAGTTTGAAGAACATTCAGTTTAAGGGAGAGTGCTAATTAGAAATTATTTATGTTATTTGTTATTCAATAATTGTTGGTTCCTATGTTTTAGGAAATCAGTTAGGTTTTACCTATTCAATAGGGTTGTTCTAGTTGTGGGAGAACTCTGTTAATTTTGGTAGTAGTGGGATGTTTAGTTGTTCCTTTATTATATGAGTCAATTGCTTTGTATGTGTTATTTAAGCTGTGTTTCAGTCAATGAAAATTCACTTCAGTTCAACATAGCTTTCTATCTCTTGTTATTCGACTTCTCTAAATTTTCCAACAAGAGAGAAGGCATAAATGCACAAAAAAAAAAAAAAAAAAAAGAGAGAGAAGAAAGAAGGAAATGAAAGAAAGAGTAGAGAGAGAGAGAGAAAAAGGGAGAATAGTGAACTCGGAGAGAGTAAGAAAGAAAGTTTAATTACTTTTTAATAACTAGTACCAAGTTTTTGAGTGTTTTTATTTTTTTTAAGATTCAACCCATTGGATGAATCCAACGACTACAATAAATTTGTGTCTTAGGGGTCCTCAAAAAGAGGACCTCAGGTGAGTAGCACTGCCCAAAAGGGGATGCTGGGTTTCATTTTCCCCTTATGTTCCTTTGTGCCAGTAAAAATTATGTTTAATTATTTGGAGGTTATTTTTATTTATTGGAATTGTTATAAAAAAAAATATTTAGAAGGGTGTGGGGGTCTTTTTCTGCCGGAAGGCTTAGCTGGGCCGGATGGTCGCTAGTCTTGAATGAAGCCTTCAAGTCCCCGTTTCTGAGTTAGCGAGAACTAGGCCCAAAGCATCCCGAAGGGAAGGCAAGCCCTAGGGGGTACTCTGTTATTCTTACAGCTAGCTCCATATTTTGACTGGCTTCTGATGCTAATACGTGGAATAGATGGACGGCAGCTCTAGACGGTGTACACTGCTGCTGGATGGTGTATGGTACTGCTGGATAATGTATGGCACTGTTGGATGGTGTGTCTAGATGGTCTTGTAAAATGGGGTCACATCGCGTGTGGCATTTCTGGAGATAGTTGAGAATGATGTGTTTTGGTTGTACAGAGATAGGCTTGGCATGAGAGTTTCCTCTGATGAGTAAGGTAATGAGCTTGGCATGAGAGGCATGTGGTGTGGGAGCTAAGAATCCATAAGTTTAGCAGGAGAGAGCAACTTGCTTGAGAAATGAATGATTACTGCAGTATATTGTGGAATGATTGGATGGTGTTCAAGGCTTAAGGTGATATTATAGAAGAAAATGAGAACGGGGAGGTTAAGGCCTTGGTTTTATCTAGAGCATGACAATGCATGGTTTGTTGGGTTGTTTACTGTGGCTAGAGCACGGCAGCGAAAGAAAGGTTACGGCAGCAAAGTGAAGGTTACGGTAGCAAAAGAATGGTTTGCTAATTTGCTAGAGTACGGCAGCAAAATGCCCATACAGCAGAACAAAGGCCCTGCGGCAAAACAAGGGTCCTGCAGCAAACCAAAGGTCCTGCAGCAAAACAAAGGTCCTGCGGCAAAAGGGTCCTGCAGCAAAACAAGAGGTCCTGCAGCAAACCAAAGGTCCTGCAGCAAAACAAGAGGTCCTGCAGCAAACCAAAGGTCCTGCAGCAAAACAAGGGTCCTGCAGCAAAATGAAAGCATAGTTTGCTAGAGTACGGCAGCAAAATGGTTATTGTTTCTGGGTTTGGAATGGCTAAAGCTTGAAGTGTTTTTGGGTGAGCACGCAGCAAGAGTATGGCAGCAAGAATGGTTGTTGTTTCTGGGTTTGGAATGGCTGAAGCTTGAAGTGTTTTTGGGTGTTCCCCTGTTGTGTCCTCCGCTGTGGATCCCCCCCCCCCCCCCACCTCCGGTTGTGTTTCCTCTCCCTTTTATAGGCTTTGGGAGTTCACTTCTCTATGCACGCATGCTACTCCGACATCGAGGTGGTCGCGCATGCTATTCCGGCTATGCACCCTTGTCTCCCAATTGAGACGACAAGGCTTCTTTATTCTATGTAGGTGCCGGGTGGTTGGTTTTTGGTGTCGTATGGGAGAGGTGCTGCACATATGGGTAGGTGTTGGGGGAAGCGACCGGTCGCAAGGGATGAGCGACCGGTCGTTTTGAAGCAGATTAGAAGAAGCTGGAAATCGAGACCAGCGACCGGTCGCTGCAGCTGTGTTGTTTTGGAATTTCGATTATGTGCAAAAGCGACCGGTCGCCAAATCCTAGAGACCGGTCGCACAGAACGTGCTGGTGCTGGGCTTTTCTTTCTCTTTGCTTACCCATTTAGTGGGCTCAAGAAAATGTGCTTGGATTTTGGGGCTCCCAAGCAGCCCAAAACCTACATTCTTTTGAACCTTTAATGGGCCTCATGGATCCTTGTAACCATCCACACCACAACCCGCTCAGCAAGCCCCAGGCACGTATGTGGCTTGGGCCCACTTAAGTTTGTTGTGTAATTTTGACACTAAAAGGGCATCGCGTGTTATTGCGTGCTTATGCTTGGGCTGTGTTGTATTGCAGTGGCTTGGGCTTTGCATTTAGATAATGCTTGACAGTGCAGTGGGCTAAGTGGGCTTGGGCCTACGAAACCTTGTAGTTCTTACAAGTTTGCATGTGAAAGTGGTAGACTCACACCACTGCCTCCCCACGTGCCAAATTGTAGCCTTGCTTGGCATGGCATGTGTGCATCAGCTAGGCCATTTTTATAGCATGATAGCGATTGGGCTTTAAAATATGCATGGGCCTGTCCTATGATTTTTTGGGCCTCAACAAAGGGTCATTTGGAGAAGATGATGTGATAGAAAAATAGTAGAGGTAAAACAAGTTCGTAGAATTTTTCATGTTGACAAAGCACCAAAATGGCATTATATTGACACCTAAAGCTCACACTACAAGACTCGCTCTTGGACCCCGGATGCACGCGTCAACCCACGAAGTTGTCTAACCCTACACATTACCCTTATGCCCTCATCTGTTGATTTGACGCTATCAACAAATTTGGACTAGCAACCCTACATGACATTTCGTTTTTCACCAAAGAGCAGGGCATTCTTCAAAAAATTTCTCCGACATTTGATGCAATTTTTTATTTTATAGAGAAAGGCATTGGATTGCATTAATAATTCAGACAAAAAGGCTGTCAACCACAAAGACCAATACAAATACAAATAACTAAAGTAATTAACTTCTAATTACTCTATCAAGTTAGCGAGTTGAATATTACATGATGCACGAGAGGTAAGTAAACAATCTCATTAGTCCACGTTTAAATATGAATATAGATAAGCTAATAGTAATTTTTGGTCAGAAGGAAAATCTATTAAAAGATGAAAAATACACTACGTCAATTACACAAAAAACTCAAAACATGAGCTTAGTCAAGTTAGCTAGAGCGCATGTGCTCCCCATTCCGCACCCGAGTCCGGATCCCTCTCCTTATAGTTTAGATTATATTAAAGTAGAATATCGCTTATTTAAAATAAATATATAAAAAAAACCTCAAAACAAGAAGCCCAACAAAGCAACACAAATAGGCCAAAGGCCCACCCCAAAGCCAATTAAATGCCCCAAGCAAACATGAAGTCCAATCCAAACCTAAAGCATGGATTTTCTCAAACTCTTGCATAAGTCAGAGTCATTCTATAATGAGGGCTTATATATGGCCCTTATATGAGGTCTTATATTTTAACCGTTAAATTAGGTTAATCAATTTGATCCAACACAATTTGATCCTACGCCTAATTACTTTGTCTATATTAGTTACAATGACCCACATAAACAAGAAATTATAGAACACTACGATTGGACAGGTTGACACAGTTAGTATTACCATTCATCGAGATATATAGCAGAGCAGTGGAGGAACCAGGATTATGTGTGTAGGGGTTTTTTCGTTTCGGCAGCTACTACGGGCCTAGGCTGCCGTAAGGAGAAAACTAAAGAAAATATCCCCCTTGTGTCTGAGTTCGAAGATCAGACCCCAAAATATTTCGAAAGGGTTGTAAAGCCTTAGGAAACACCTTGGTTACCTTCACCAACGAAAATAATGGCTGCTTACAGATAAATTCTTGGCTTGGCATGAGAAGCTTGTGGCATGGGAGCAAAATCGACATGAGTTTAGCACCGAAGAGAAAATTATGCGTACTTGGGGGAAAAGGGGAGTGTTAAGGTGAGAAATGGAAAGTTTGCAAGAAGATTTGGCTGAGAAAGGAGGGAGAGAAAGGGATGGGTGGCTTGATTGTTTCTTCCGGCAGTTTGATAGAGACTCTGTCAAGTGTTGGAACAATCTGCCAGAAGAAGAAAAATGGGGGAGATGGGCAAGCAAAGCACGAAATTACTGAGTTTTGCATGTGAGAGAGGAAGCTTGCTCTCCAGATGTGTGTTGTGATGATGGGTAGGAAATGCCTCTTTTTATAGGCGTTGGAAGGTACCCTTTTCAAGAAACCCTAATGGCTTCTATCCAATTTGGCCAAGTCTTTCCCTTCCTTTCTCCCCTCATCCCTTCAATCATCCTATTTTAGTGAAATCCACTCTGCCCATTTGCACAAAATCAGGGATTTTTGGGAGCTCAAGACCCTTTCCCGCAGCTGCCTCAGAACTCCCATTTTCAACAATCTCCTTCCTTTCCTTTCTTCCTTTTTTTATGGCCAAGTCTGATGAGGGAAAGAGAATGGGTATGCATGCTGGTTCAAATGGTGATCTGCGCTCCAATATCCCTTGGTCCTTTGGAAGTTTTTACTTGAAACTTGTTCCTCCCATGTGCTGGAACTTCCCAGCAACTCTGCATAGTGAACCTCCAGACTTTCCTTCGTGGCTTTGTTCTTCAGCCAGGTGTTGGAGCTTTGCAGCTCTTCCATTGTAATTGTATAGGCCAAGTTGGTTTATTGAGTAAGTGGGCTATCTTTATCAAGCATTGGGCTTTTTTGGTTGAGTCAATAGGCTATTTTGGTTTGGATATTTTGGTTAGGATATTTTCTCTTTTGTGCTCACCCACATGTTTGGGCCTAAGAAATGGGCCTGAGTTCCGAGGCTCCCAAGCAACCCCGGGACTTCCATTTCTTAGCCCATCAATGGGTCTCGTCAACTTATTACCATCCATACCACAACCCACTCAAGCAAGCCCCATGCATCTTGCGTGGCTTGGGCCCACTTAAGCTTGTAGCGTGGCGTGTTGCTTATTTGCTTGGCGTGGCACGTGTGCAAGCGCATATGACGAACTTTCTCGTGCCCAAATCGAGTTTCTTCTCGGTAAGGTATTGCATTGGGCCGAGAATTTATTTGGGCCGAACTGTGGATTTTTTGGGCCTCAACAATGTGCCTAAGGGGTCATAATGTAAAAATTTTGCTAAGCTCCCTCTCTCTAAATTTTGCTTACTTGAAGTTGTAGTTGAAAAAAAGGGCAGCGGACGGCGACACAAGGTGGTGGTGGTCGACACCGGCGAAGAGTTGTAATGGAGGTGGTTGGAGGTTGGGAGGTTAGGGTTTAAGAGGGTGGGAAGATATGTGAAATTGGGAATGAAAAGGGTTTGGAGTTGCTGTGCACAGTTGGGAAGTGCTGAAGGTTTTTTTTTATTTTATATATATATATATATATATATATATATATATATATATATATATATTTTAAATACAAAATTTTTAAAACCTAGCCCAAAACGACGTCTTTTGAGGCCAAGTCAATTAAAAAAAATTAGGCTGAGCCTTGAACCAAACGACGTCGTTCGGCAAGGCTCGTTTTAAAAAAAAATGAAGGGCAGCGCAGCTGCGCAGCAGAGAAAGCAAATGAGTTGGGACTTTCGTCGAGCACTTAGTGTGCACACAATGGGTCGTTCAACAGCTGTCCAAGGGGGTCATTCATGGAGTCCACAACTGATTTTCCAGCATTCCAAGGGCTCATGTCACCCCTCTTGTCCCAACGTGCTTCCGTCCCTGACTGCATGGAATGGATGAATGCAGAAGACTCTGATGGATGTGGGCCAACCAAAAAGAACAAGGTAAGTACGAGGTATATTTGTTGGACGTCAGTCCATCAAAATATGTGGATGCAAAAATTTCTCCTGGCCTGAACTCTTGTAACGGGCTTGGCCGCTTGGGAGCTTCTATAATATGCGGGGGTTGAAATTACAGCAGCTCTCTCATTCTCTTTCTCTCTCCCGTCATCTCTTGGAAGCTTCTAGTCGCAGATATGGAGGAGAAGAGTCCTTGATTGAATTTGAAAGCACTACTGGAGCAAAAGAATGGGCTAGCTGAGATCGCCCGTCATATTGGGTCTTTCTTTTTATTTGAATATGGGCCTAAACCCATTAACCTAACCCAAACCCAAATTAATTCGAAATTTATTGGTGGTTTGTGTTGGCTTGATTATATGGTTGGTTGGATTTGGGTGGATTTGGGTTTTGTTGAAAATTGATACCAAAACAAATTGGATCCACCATCACCACGGTCCTCTTAACCTTTTTTGTTGTTGTCTAAGATCTGGTTTCGAAGAAACCAGAAAGGAGAGATTGCAAACTGAGCCAGAATTTCAGGAACCAGGTAGAAGCTGCTAGACCTCAGTTCAAGGCTATTCCCAAGCTTCTCACCCCTCAAGTTTAATTTGGCCTCTCAAATAAACGACAATTTGGTTTTACTTTATGTACAGAAAATATTGAACTTTAGCTGTAGTTGTTCAAATATATCAATCAAACACGCATATCAAAGAAAAGAAATAAATTGTTCCTGATACATACTCAGCCCCACCCCACTAGCGAGCATATGGTTCAGTAAAATTTGAATTGTTATTTACTGACACATGCATAGAGTTTTTGGATCCATCGGACCCTGTTTTGTCTGATCCACTGTTATATTGCAAATAAGATGCCGGTCGTGAGGGTAATGAGAGTGTGACAGAATGGCTGTTAAGCATAGAGACAACTGAAGCCATGGATGGTCTGCTTGCCACATTTTCTTGGACGCATAGCAAACCAATGTGGATGCATCTCATCATTTCAGTTCCTAAACCTGTCGTCAGCTTTGGGTCCATGATATTTGCCACTGTATCATCCCTCCAATTCCTCCAGGCCTATCAAGTTTATAAACACATTAATTAAAGAAGAAATTATGCCGCTTTCTCTTGTTATGTTTTTTTGGTAGCAAAAGAGTTTGGTAATGTAAAACCTTATATTCATACTCACATAGCTTATAAGATCCTCCTCATTCTCGCCGTTTCGAAAACTGCTAATCCTTTTACCACTTAAGATTTCAAGAACTAACACGCCAAAACTAAAGACGTCCGACTTGACTGAAAAACGTCCATGAATTGCGTACTCTGGAGCCATATATCCACTGCATTATTATATTCATCAAATTAAAAATTTAGTTATGTTGTGAACAAGCACAACAATGTAATTTAGCTTTGAAATTTGAAGATACTTACTAGGTTCCCACAATTGTCTGAGTATCTTCTTGAGTTTGATCCATCATAAACAATCTTGCCATGCCAAAATCCGCAATTTTAGGATTCATATCTTCATCCAACAGAATGTTGCTAGGTTTAAGATCACGGTGAATAATTCGAAGTCGGGAATCTTCGTGAAGGTAAAGAAGCCCTCGAGCAATGCCTCCTATGATTTTGTAACGTGTGTCCCAATCCAAATGTGCGTGATCAGTTGGATCTAAATACAATTCCATCAAAATGAAACATGATTTTGTTAATATGCTTTTCTCTAATATAAATCGAGGCAGAAATGATTATGAATTATGACAAAAAGTAGAGCAAACATACCAAAAATGAAGTGATTAAGGCTTGTGTTAGGCACATATTCATAAATGAGGATTCTTTCCCCTGCTTTCAAGCAAAAACCCAGCAGCCTCACTAGGTTCCGGTGCTGAAGTTGAGCAACTAACGTGACTTCCGTTTTGAATTCACGATCACCTTGTTCAGAATTCTTAGAGAGCCTTTTCACAGCTATATATCTTCCATTCGCTAGCCTACCCTGAATGTTTATAAGAAAATTAGAAAAGTTAATTACGCAAAACA
This sequence comes from Prunus avium, assembly GCF_965620075.1. Taxonomy (NCBI): domain Eukaryota; kingdom Viridiplantae; phylum Streptophyta; class Magnoliopsida; order Rosales; family Rosaceae; genus Prunus; species Prunus avium. The sequence continues at coordinate 328,157 of NC_142285.1, read as the reverse complement.
ATTCATTCATGATGAATCTTTTTCCTTGTGATAGTGTTTCGTTACCTTGTAAACCGCTCCAAATCCACCCTGTCCAAGCTTATTTGCATCAGAGAAGTCATCCGTTGCAGATCTTATAGTGTCGAAGTCATATTGCAAAGATTCAACCAAACTAATTTCATCCGAATTATTATCATCTGAAACAGGAGGACATGTTCCAAAACATGTAATAAGAATAAGATGCATGCATCAAACACAAATCAAATGTGTCTTTATGTCAATCAACTTACTTTCAAGTTTTAGTTTTGCCCTTTGTCTCCTCACTCTTATGAAAATCAATACGCCAATAAGAAGTGTAACGACAGAAACAATCACAACCACAACGATGACGATGATGACAGTTTTTGATATGGTGCTCTTCTTTCCTGCAAGAAAAATTAATCAATTGTAAATTGTAAATTGTAATTAAGGCATTGATTAAGTTTAAACATATCTGCAGGGGTACCATACCTTTTACAGGTGGAAGAGTTACAAGCGAATCTGCTGTAGACTCATAGAACAGAGTGGACTCAAACCTCAAATTGCAACTGGGTTTAAGAACTCTGCCTCCTTGCTTTCCGCCACAACAGTCCGGAATTTTTGAGGCGGCCCCTTTAAGGCAATCGCTGCAGTTTTGCTTGTCCATGTCTGGAGTGCACTGCACAAGTGCATATATTGATTGATTTTGTGTGCTTCCTTGGATGATCACATGTCCAGCTGCGAACTTCTTAAGAGAATTCCCTGATGAAGCGTTCTCAGTCAAAGTATCCAAGAAGAGATTAAGCACCGAATTGAACTGGACGGCGTCAATTACGTTAGTTATGCCAGGGACATACTTAATAGGTTCATCTTCCTCAACACCAAATATTAATTTGCTTGAGTATCGTACCATGCAACGCTCCGCCCAAATGATCGCTTCATCTTGGTTCGAACAATTCTTGAAGAGGATGAGACTGGAGTCGTTGACACAAGTGTGACAGTCGTTGAGGGACACATCTCCTCTGCATAATGCAATTGCATTCACTTTGTTGGGGTCTTGTCCCTTTGATGAATTGTAAAAGCCATAATTGATTTGTGTATTGTTGGAGAAGGAGGGGAGGAGGCTGTTGAGGTTTTGTTGGTAGATGCTGCCATCAGTGTAGGTGCCAATATTGGAACATCTCCAGCAGAAGTCGGCTGTGAAGGTGCACACACCATCGTTGATTTGAGCTACGGCAGGAGGAGCAACAAGGTCCAAGATAATAGGAATTGCAATGAAGAAGATGAGCAATCTTGAAGAATCCATTTCTTGTTGCTGAAGTCAAAAGTAGTGTTGTATACAAACTAGTAACAACTTTTTTTGTTTTTTGTTTTTGGTTTAATAGACTAGTAGCATTATGTATTTGCTTTGATAGTTATCAATTCACTTATTGCGCCCCAGATGGTTGATGTGAACACTCGACTTTATCTTCAAACAATTAAATTATATTTTTGGGTTTATAGTACAATATTGACCAATTCACTTATTGCGCCCCAGATGACACGAGAGAAGAAAACTGACGGAGAGAAAGAAGAAAAAAAGAACGACAGAAGGAAAGGGAGAGAGAAGAGAGAAGGAAAGGAAAGAAAAAGAAGACTAAAAGAGTAAGGTTGCAGGAAGAACCTTGTTGTTTCGGAAATAAAATAGTATTTTCCTTGTTGTTCTTGTTTTGTTTAGTCACTTTCCGAACACATTTGATGAGATTGTGATAAATGTTGCATGACTTAAATAAAAAATTGAATTTTATTTATTATTTATTTTTTTTTCCTTGTAAATTTTTATTGTAAAAAATAATAATTAATTAATTAATTAATTTGGCATCGTTCTAGCATGACATGTTCGAAACCTTCTTTGCACTTGCCATTTGTTTCATAATTTTCCAATTAAAGGATTTGCATGATCTAAAGAATTGTATGAATCATAAATTAGACTTATTTAACCAACTATATAAAGTGAGCTTTTGAGCCTTGTACTTCAATTCATGAGTGTTATATACATACTCTTATTTTCTTGTCATCAAAGTTGTTGTTTGATCTCATTATTCATTGATTTGGTTGAACACTTAAAAGTCATTCATTCTTATACAATTTGATTTCATGACATTTAAGAAGTGATATTAAGGCCCTCTTTGGATCGTTTGTGCCTTTCAAGCTAACCTTATGCATGCTTAAGCATGATTTTCCATTGTTTACCATTTTGAGCCTACATGTAAACCTTTTCTTTCATTTTACCAATTATATTTCCTCGCCTTAGCCCGAAAAACAAATATTTACCTTTCTAAGGAATTCATGAGTTCTAATTCGGATGTGTTTTTCAAGCTAAGTTTGGGAAGGGATATTACTAAAAAAAAAATAATTAAAAAATAAAAAATAAAAAATCATCACACAATTGGTGAAAGAAAAGAGAAAGTTGTGATTAAGTGGCGGTTGTTTGAAAATTCATTTTTGGGCCTTCAAAATAATTTGGTGTTTGGAAAGGAGTTTGAATCAATGTAAATGAAGGTATAAGGAGTTTTGATCATGTAAAAGAAAAAAATCTAATCATGATGATTCGAAGTCTTGTAAACAATTATTTTATGCTCTTACATTTTGAGTTCCTTGGACTTTGTATTATCCATACCTTTCATTTCTCACTCACCTTACACCCTTGGCCCCATTACAACCTATAATAAAGACCTAAATTGATCTTAAATGTCATGTGGTTGAATTACATTCATTTTTCTACTTTTAAGTGTTTGACATCCTTCTTGAGATCATATTAATGCAAATTCTTCATCTTTCTATCTCGAGTTAAGTCTTTATGGTTTAACTCTAATATCATGTTTATAACTGAGTGTTGCATTATAGCCCTCTTATGAGTGATTCATTTGTGAGAGGACAACTTTGGTGAGATTTGAAGTTGAATTTGTGCTTTGTATGATTTTTGAAATTGTGTGAAAACTAAGATTGGGGAATTTGTTGCATTTGGCTATCACACTATACACTTTGAGCATGTTGTGTTTTGAACTTTGCCACCTTGTAAATAATGTCTAAAACTGAGTTTTTATTGTTAAAACTTTTGAGTCATGTGCATGAGTCATTTCTCTTCAGAAAATGTTCGGAATGATGGTTTTGAGTTTTTATTTATTTATTTATATTTTTATTTTTGTTTTGTTTTTGTAATTATTTTTGTTTTGGTTTTTGTGTTTCTTTTATTTTGCTTAAAGACTAACAAATCTAATAAGTTTTCTAACCACTTGGTTTTGTAGAGTTAGTAAAACGTTTGTGGGTATCGTTTCTGTTAAACCCTCAGGAGACACAACTCCTCCTACTAGGGATGCCTAGAGGTTTAAAGGCTTGTTGCATACGCTCAATGCAATCGAGTTACCTACGAAAGTGGTCTAGTTAACTTCTTGTTTTGTTTTTAACTTTGTTTTGTGTTGTTTTGCTCGAGGACTAGCAAAATCTAGGGTTGGGGGTATTTGATCGGTTCATAATTGTATATCATTTTGTACCCTTCTAGCTTATGATTTGGTTATGTTTTTGAGTTAAACTTGTGTTTTTAATCCTTTTTGTGTTTATCTTTAAGCTTTAGGTAACAATGATGGCTTTGGATAGGAAATGATGCAATCCATGCATGTTAAAGCCTGATTTGGATAAAGGGAAGAAGTGCTTAAAGACAAACTCATTTTGGCTACAGCCCCCTGCCAGTCCAGTTCCGTAGGTCATATTGCAAGCTTTGTTTGAGCAACCTACACAACTCGGATGAGGCCGCATTCTTCATGAAAGTTGTTCCAATGGGTGTGTACTATAACATATCCAAAATTCAGCCCCATTGGATACATCTGGAGTCCGTAACCTAGCAAACACTGAACCATGCTCAGGATGGATTTTTGTCAGCAAGCAAAACGAGTTAGCAATTTGTTTCGGCCTTAACTTCCTCCTCCGAGCTTGGATTGGGCCAATACTTGTGTGGTTGGATCATACACATTCTGAACTTCACAATGGACATCTTAAAGTCTTCATTTGATTCAGCCTAGCCCAATTTGTAAGCCCTTGAAGTTGCTGGTCATGCTGACCTCAGGATGAGCTATTGTTTCTGGTTGGAAGCTTGGTCATGGTGACATGAAGATGAGCTAGGGCTGCTGGTGGGATTTATTGGTGAAGTGCATCAACCAATTCAGATTTTATAATACAAGTGTTGTATGCATTAGTCATATTGAATTCAGATTTTCACTTCCCCTAGGCCTATAAATAGAGAAGTTCTCTAAGCTTGTAAACACACCCCAAGGGGGGGAGCTCTCAAACACTTCTCTAGAGCTCCCTTCCCTTCTCTCCCTCAAATTCTCTTAGTTTTCCTTTCTAGTTCTCAATTGATTGTAACAAAAATCCTTTTACTAAATTTTCCTTTAAGTCTTTCCAAGTTCTACTTTAATTTTCATTGTTATGTAAATTCTTTTCTTTAGTTTCAAGTTTGATTAGTTTCCAAGTTTCAATTATGGTTTTTGTTCTTATTCATTATGCTTATAAGTTAATATGCTTGTTTGAATGATTGATCACCATTTAGGCTTGCATGTTAGCTATCTTGGTTTGAATTAAGAGTATACACCATGCTTTAATTCGAATTGAACTATGAATAAGAAGAGTATGTATGGACATTCGACAACAGGGATTAGATACATGCTTGGTTGTTTAAATTGTTCTTCTATGCTTAATGGGTTCCTAATGCTTAATTTTAGGTTAGACAACAAATGATCAAATTAGGGAATTAGGAACACAAGGTTATGACCAAACACCATGGCTTAATCATACATTAGCTAGAATCAATCCGTTAATCTAATTGAACTTGAGAACTTATCTACTTGAGTTAGTTATTTTCTTTCTTTCTTGTTTTATTTATTTCCTTTCTTTTTCATTTTTGTGTAGGGAAATGAATTGGATCATTCAATCACCAATCCTCGGGGGATCGACCTCGCACTTACATATGCTATACTACCAAACGGCTCGTGCACTTGCGTGTATCACAAGTTGAGGATGCAGCTGAATCCATTTTGGTGCAGCTGTATCTACGCAACAGCAGCCAAAAAAACAACAACAACAACAACAAAACAAAATTACTTTTTTACTCTTTTAAAAGTTTTCTATTCCGAGTCAAGCTATTCCTAAACACTAAACCAACCATTTCCTAAACCTCTTCTCCCATAAACTCACAATTATAGTGGCCAGCTACTTGGTCACATACACTATTTGGTCACTAAATGCAAACATTGCTTTTCTGAATATATAATTAACCAATTAGACCAACTACATGAGCTAGGCCTGCTGCTATTAATTAATTTTACCTTGAGACCTTGTAACTGAAGCTGGTGGAGTAGGAAGAATCAGTGGCGGAGGAGGAGGACGAAGCAGTGGCTGAGGAGTGGCAGAAACAACTGTATAAAATCGATACAATTCATATCTAACATTACAACTAGGATACAAAACTCTTCCTCCTTGCTTCCCATTTCAACAAGCAAGAAGAAATTAAATAGCTCTCGAAGACACCGATCACAAGCGGTGCTTGACAGGTCCAGTGTGCACTGCATAAGGGTGTACAACTCCTGAGACGCTGTAAAGTTTACGACAAAAGAATTTGGAATTGTCACTACAAAAGACGAGGGTAGTTTGGAATTGTCACACGCAGAGAATTTTATGAATTTTTAATGAATTTTTAAAACATTTGGATTGAATTTGGAGGTATTTTAGGCCCTGTTATTAACCTGGATCGTGGGAAAGAGATACAATAGCCCAAAGGCAAAGACATACAATGCTACAAAGGCAAACGAATACAGGGCCCTATGGAGGAGAGACTAACTAAACTAATAAGAAACAGAACAGCTAGAGCAACCATGAAAACCAGAGAGAAATGAAACAAAATCACACTACTTCCAAAGTACAGTCCTGAAAGATTGATCACGCTTTGTTCGATATTACATCCATATACTTGATACATAAAGACAGGCTCCACTCATCATACTCAAGGCTGTTTTTTGCACTTACATAAAAGAAAAAGAAAAAGAGTACAAGATAACAAACATGGTCTGCAGAAACAAACTAGAAGCTAGCTAGCTAGCGGAGGACGAGGAAAGTGAGAGTGATTCAGATTCAGTGGGAGGTCTTGGAGGCCTCGAGATCGGCAGCCTTCTTGAGAAAGTTTTGGTCGTCGTCCTCAAGAACCATCTGAATAGGGGATGAGCCGAGCCCGTCGGCGATGGCCAGCATAATCTTCTTCATCTCCTCCCTGAACTCCTCGAGATCCACCGTCCCGCTCTGGTCGGTGTCGAACTTGTCGAATATGGAGTCGTAGAGCTGAGTCAGCTGCTCCGGTGGGGTGGCCACGTCGATGCCGAAGTGGGCCTCAATCAGCCTCAGCGACTCGAACGCTTTGCGCAGCTCCGCCCGCGACAGAACGCCGTCGTTGTTGAGGTCCAGAGCCACAAACTGCTCGTCTACGCTCTTCTTGAACTGCGCCTCCTCCCTCACGAAGTCCCTCACCGTACTTCCGTCGATTATCACCACGCCCATCCTCCTTTTACTTAATTAATTCCACTATCTAGAGCTTCAACAACAATACTAATTTCACTGAATGAATGAACCACCTCTCCCTGTCTCTGTCTGTCTGAAGATTGATTGTTGGTTGGTGGTGGTATTTGTTTATTTATGTTGTTGAGGCTGATGAAGGAGAACATCAAGAGGTGACTTGCAGGTTGGCACGTGCAATGAGTGCACAAAAAAGCATGGATTGGATTAGATTGTGTCGGTATCCTTTTCTTATATTCTTATCCAATATTATATGCCATAAAATTTATTATTAAAAGAAGAAAAAAAAAACCAAGTAAATATAAATAAAATATATTCTAATTCGATCGGTTTAATTAAATTAATAATAATATGTATGCTTCGCTAGTTTTTAGATGAAGCGGTGTCTGGGTGGGGCAACTGCCACAATTTGATGATGTATATATATAGGATTTCTAACTTCAATTCAACTATTATTTAAAACAAATATTATAAAAGAATGAGAGAAAGAGCGATGAATGTCTTTCCAGGAATATTGCAGGAATGGCTTTTACAATTGCTATCTTTTATCTCTCTCGCTATGATACGCGTGATAATTTTTCTACTTGAGATAACTTGATTGATCGAGATAACAAATGTGTGTTACTCCCATTTCATACAAATTTTTCTGGTTTAACTAACAGCAGCTCAGTACTCACTTGTAAAACGAAACGGCTGATTTCTGAGCTTCGGAAACCAATTAAATTGAAAATTATTAAAAGTTGCTAGTTAGAAAGAGTACTTCAACTACAACATACACCCAAACACACAAAATTAGATCCCCCTACTTACCTATGAATTAGTAACATCACTAATTAACCAAACTAATTCTATTAATTTCAAAATAAATAAAAATAATTCATTAAGACACCCAAAATTTCTCCATTAATTTACCAAGGAGCTAGGAATGAGGACAGGTCAGACAGACCCCCCTTCTTCCGGAGTCAGACTTGGTCAAAGACCTCAACCTCACTAAGAACTTCATCTTCATCCTCTGGCCCTGATCCCCTTCGGCGGCCTTCTTCTTCCTCCCACTCCCCGGTGGCGATGACGAAACCCAATTCTCCGGTGACCCACCACCCACACCCACCAGCACGCTCTCCGGAGACGACGTTGCCCTCATCATCACCGTCTGATCATCGCATGATGAGTATAACTCCGCTAACTGATCTTGACCGCCCCCACCACCGCCATCCAAATTAATTCTCGCCTGCATCGCCAACAACACATCCTTCATTGCCACGTCGGCATCCCCACGGTTCCTGAGCAGAATCTCCCCCACCTGGGCCGGCGTGAGGGCCCCACCCGATCTCACGCACCGGTCCACCGCCTCAAACAGCGGGTGCGAGTCCAATCCCAGGTAGTTCTTCGCCATTGCCCGGAAGGCGTGGGGTCCGCAGTTGCCGAGGTTGACGTGGACGTCCATGCGGCCACAGCGGAGCAGCGCCGGGTCCACATTGTCCCTGTGGTTGGTGGTGAAGATTATGATCCGCTCCTCTCCGCAACACGACCACAGCCCGTCCGTGAAGTTGAGCAGCCCCGACAGCGTCACTCGCCCCGCGTTTTGCTCATCGCAATCCTCGTCCTCCTGCTTCTGCTGCCGCGATCTTACTCTAGCCTTTGATCTAGTACTCTTGGTATTCATGGACAGTCTGAGCTGCTGCCTGTTCGCCGTCAGATCGAGGGAGCAGTCTATGTCTTCTATGACTACGATGGAGCGGTTGGTGGTCTGTATGAGCAGAGCTCGTAGCTCAGAGTTGTCGGAAACCTTGGTGAGCTCGAGGTCGTAAACGTCGTAGCAGAGGTAGTTGGCCATGGCAGCGATCAGGCTGGACTTGCCAGACCCCGGAGGGCCGTACAAAAAGTAACCCCGCTTCCAGGCACGTCCCACCCTATGGTAGAAGTCTTTGCCGTTGGCAAACGCCTTGAGGTCTCCGGTTAGCTGACTCTTGAGTTGGGGCTCGAGAGCGAGGGTGTCGAAGGTGGAGGGGTGGCGGAAGGGGACGGAGACCCAGCCGGAGTCGTAGGAGCCGTGCCCGTTGTTGGTGAAGAGCCTCCTCTCGCGCGAGACACGCTCGAATTCCTCGGCGCGGGTAGTGAGGTGGTGGAGGTAGGGGTTGAGAAGGGCGTGGCGGTGGCGCTTGGGGAGCTTGAGGACAAAGGAGCGCTTCTCGTCGAGGGAGTCTTGGACGGTGTCGACGTGGTGGGTCCAGGAGAGGATGTGGCCGCCGAAGGAGTCGCTGACGGAGTGGTTGGGTGCGACGGTGAAAGAGATGCGGTTGGAGGAGTTGGAGCGGGAGAGGGTGAGGCGTGCATTGAATGAGGATGAGGAGGGGTTGGCGGCGACATTAACGTTAACGTTGACAAGGGAGTTGAGGTAGAGGTTGACGTGGCGGTAGAGATCGTTGAGGTGGACGCCGCAATAGCCGTTGAATTCTGGGACGTCAAAATATGAGTAGGGGCAGAGCATGTCTTGGAGAGACTGGTACAAGGAGTGGAGGAGGGACAGCAGCTGCGAAGGCAGCACATTCTGGAGGACTGTCAGCAGCCCTAGCAACGACCACAACTGTGACAACATCTCCATAATCGTTATCTCTCTCGCACACTCTCTCAGTCTGAGATTCTAATCAATTATGATTTTGTCTGTGTCCACCAAGTCTTGTACTAGCTAGTACGTGCGAGATCCAGTTTGAAGACTTGCCATTCATGCATCAAAAAGCATTATATATATGGGGTGAGGGAGGTAAAGACAAATTAAGCAAGGAACATTTGGGCGAGTTAAGTATAAAGAGAGAGTGTTAATTTAGAGGTAGCTGAAAAAGCGGCAGCAGCAGCAGCAAAGCAAAAGATGAGTAATAAAGATGATGCATGAAGCCGACTGATCTTCTTTTGCTTTTCTATATCCCCATTCCCAAGAGTCTTTCATGTTCTACCCCTCACTCTCTCAGCTGTTAAAGCCTTAGCTTTATTTATTTTTTTATACTCTTTTACATCTTCAATATTCCTTCATAAGGATTAGTTAAAGGAAATGCCCTTCTTCCAAATTAATCAGCTGGTCCAGTTAGAGTCTTAGAGACATACAGACATGGCTGGCGGACGTCTTTTGCTTTTGCATGTTTCCTTCTTTTACGAAATTTGAGTTCTTCACAGGTCAGAGAATGTTCTAAGAATAATGTTTATGCTTCCTCTCAAACAAAAATTAAGAAATTAAGAAATTAAGAAATATTCACCTCTACTCATTAGTAAATTATGTCCATAAATGATACAAGTGATTTAGAATACCACGATAGTACGATCATGTGGTACATCTTATACATGTATTATAATATAAGTGGATATTTATATTTCATGAAAGGGGGGGAAAATAAACATTGTCGTCCACCTATATTATAACACGTATACAAGATGTATCACGCGGTCTCATTATAGTCATAGCATTAGCATATTAATACTGGGTCTTCTGCAGTTAGAAACTAGTAGGTGGTGGATAATTAAATGAAGTTTAGAATGATAAATTAGGATGAATTGAGCACCACCGCAAAGGCCAAAGAGCATATATCTTTCCATAGCAACAAAAGAGAGCATATATGATCTTTTTCTGGTGCACGATAAACCATTAAAGTTGAATGAAAATTAGATGGACCTTTCATGCATGCATTATGCATATATAGCCGATGATGCCTCAAAGTTGAAGCAGTTCATCCAATTTATTATACGTGTCTTTCTTTTGCTCCGGAGAGGAGGGTAGGTATAGGAAAGTGATGGTAATATTCTGTTTTTTTCTTGGCCACTAGCAATTCTCCTCTTTACAGTTTACTTTTATATAAAGTCCATTTGCTCTTCTTTTTTCAAAAATTTAATTTGTAAATTCTTTTAAAGAAAAAGTGAGGCCTTGAGCACCATCAGATTTTGATCTAGCGGTGCTTGGCGGTCTCGTATGCATTTTGGCGTGCCTTTTGAAATTAGATAAAGGAAAGAAAAAAGGGAAAGTGAAAAGAGAAAAAGAAAATAAAGAGGTGTTGGGTTGACATAAATACCCATACACCAGAAGGTGGGTAAGGTTAGAGTGTTGATCAGCCTTGCTAGAATCAAGAATAAAGCCAAAATATCCTTATCCAGAAGACAAAAGATAAAATAAAAAAACAAAATAAAGCCAAAATCAAATGCGCTACAAAGCTCCACCAGAATGTCAAAGCGAAAGAGTGCCTTTGGTTTCATTAAAAAATAAAAAAAGGAGTGCCTTTAGTTCAATCCATGCAGTTATGTTGAGCACCCACGTGAATTAAAATAAATGAGTCGTGTCGGATCGACTCGTTTAACAAATGTTTTCAAGTATTTGGGTGTTTTTGAGATTAAGTTTTCAAAACTAGGTCTACTAAACATATTTTTTCAGTTTTGGACTCAAATTCTGTTCAACTTCAGTTCTAAAGATTTACAATAGTTCTCATGGTCAAGCTAAAAATAATACCCATTTCCAGTTTCTTTTAATTAAAAAACGTGCTTTTCAAAAATATGCCAAATCTAACATGACTTTTTTAAAAAAAATATTTCGAGTTCAATACTTAAAAAAACTTCATGCTGTACTTTCAAGTAAAAAAATGATAACACACTAAGAACCAAAGAAAATGACAAATGGATAATAAAGTGTTTTTTTTTCTCCAAATAGGCTCTCTAAGTGTTTTTGTATAAATGTCATGTTAGAATAGGCATAATTGTGAAAAGGTATAATAATAAAAAAGAAAAGGAACCCCTAGAAATACTAATCTAACAGTGTTTAGAACCCCTAAGTTTTTGTACTTGAAAGAGCTGTTTCTTCAACATACCTGCCACATACCTCAAACCACAGAAAAAGAAGGATAACCAGCTTCAGAACTTTTTTTTTTGGTCGAAACCAGCATCAGAACATAATTGAAGGATTTATATACACAATTTCAGTACTCATTTGATAAGTTCTATGAATATTCCAACTCTTCAGCTTATAAAAGAAATTCTATTGTGCCCCAAAAAGATTGTCAATACAACTGAACTGATGTTGGAAAGTTGCTGAACATAAGGAACAAGGCAAGTTAAAAATTAATAAAACAAAAAGAAGTACAAAAGAGAAACAAGTGAATCAGTAAGAGAATACATCCATCAGTCATTTTTCTTTTCTTTCCAACCTCAGCAGTAGTAAGAGCCAGTGTGGTGGCGGGTTAATGCTGAATGGAATTTTTGAATTCCAGGATATCAAATTTATATCGAAGAAGCATCATTAGTGAATCCTGAAACACACCATATGCAGAATAACTTCCTGAAGAAAAAGACCACCAAGCAATATCATTTGGAGGCTGTATAGGCAAAGGCTTGACAGTATGCAATTTTTTGGCCTCCTTATTAAAAGCTAGGAACATAATCTGTGTCCATCTGTGTGAAACAAGAACCATATTAGTGGTCATAGACAAGAGTAGTTAAAAGAAGATCCTGCTTAAAACTTACAGATTTGGAAAGCTCTTTAGTTTTCTCGTCATCAAAACCTAGGGATGCCAAGATCTTGTGACCTGCTGACTCTTTTTCAGACCAAATCCCAAGAAGCAGATGAGTTACTGTTATTTCCCCATTTTCTCCTGCATTATAGAAGACAATCTCAATAACAAGTAACGATTAACATAAAACCCCACATCCAACCACAGAATTATGCAGGTACAGCATATATGTCTAGATGGAAAGGTGGACGCTTATCCTATGGGATATGCTAATGGCGATCTTACCAAGAAATAACTGTATGTAACAATATAGTTTTAAGTAGTAATAGAAGATTATGACATTCCTAGATTTCAAAGAACCACAAAATCACCATCTCTAGAGTTTCTGAACATAAATTTACACAACCTGATTTTAGCTTCTGATCAACAGCCCAGTCAAGGGCCCTCTGAGCTGGTTCAGTCAATGGAGGATGCTCAGGGCTGAAAAAGTACAGGTCTGATTTTCCAAGTAAATTTACAGTTTCATCTCGAACCTTGAAAAGTGTAATTCCATTAGCTCTAAGAAACTTTGCAGCTAGGCTTGTTCCTGAAGTAAAAAACAATGCATTCAAATAACATGAACTCAAAACAGAGAACACAAAACAAACACTGACAGAGCAGCAAAGTACATAGAAGCCATTGAATGAGCTGCCAGGTGAGTTTCTAGCATGAAATAACTCTTGAAGTAACCAATTTACGACCCTGTGAACCAAAGCTCATCCAGATAAGTTCTAAATGGCAACAACATCTCACAGTAGAAATATGACTTCAAACAGTATGAAAATAAGTCTGTTAGTCCATGATAAAGACTTTAAACATAACATTTTAAAAAATTATAGCTTTTCCTCTGGTTTTTTCCATTAATCCAAGATACAGCATCATCAATTCAGGAACCATTAATTGCAAGTTTCTCAAACACACTTTTACTCTTAGCAGTCGAATTACTCAGACAGGAGCCACTTCTACAAGGACCAAGAAATACGTATTTGCTATCGTTTATGAAGGAGAGCTACTACCATCGCTTTTAACATTTCATAGAAGAAAGAATAAACATGAAAGCACAAACACAAATTAAAATGAGCTTGAAACAAGGTTACTAACCCTCAACCAAAATCCCCATTAGAAGTGCTTCGGTCCCAGTATTGGGATATTTAAGCTTCCGCGCTTCCAATTCAGCCATAGCAAACGACTTTATGGCTCTGGCCGACCATCTAAACAACAAAATACAATTAATAACTCACTCAAAAGAAAACACATAGCCCCACACACAACACACGAAATGCAACGAAACTAAAAACTCACTTCGGGCTTTTCCCAGTAGAACTCCTATCGGGTTTCCTGGAAAATAAAAGTGATCCAAAGCAACTATCATCAGCGAAACCCTTAGATGGACATTAATTAGATACAAAACCAAGAGTTGCATACAATTAGAAACCTTACGCTGTTGGGAGGCTGAACAGGACCGTGGCCACCGCCGTCCGATGCTTTGAAGCCAAGTGATTTAAATTCGGAATTCGAATTGAGAGCTTTTTGCCCATAAAAGTGGTGGATAGGTTGTAGGGGGGGAGATGGCAAGGAAGGGACGGAGAAGGAGCGCTAGGGTTTCTGTGGGGTTGAGAGGTAGAGGGTGAGATTGAGAGGGCTGAGAGCGTGATGGAGGTGGAAGCCATGTTTTGCGCCCAATTATGAAAAACCCTAGCGGGGTTTTGGTGGTTGGCTTAGAGTTGTTGTGAGTCTCTCTCTCTTCAGAGTGCTTGAGCTTCAGCCTTCAGGGGAAACTGGGAAAAATGAAACGATTGGTTGGATCGATCTTAACGGCTCAGAACAATTCGAAGGTCGCGTTTTATTACTAAAATGCCCTTCGTATAAATAGAACCTTATTGACCGACTCTATTCCTGAAAATTTTCATTTTCTGAAAGCAACTTTTCTAATGTTTTCTCGCGCCCTGGAATTCTCCCCCGCTTTTCCTCCCTCCCCCTCCCTCTCCTCCGACCACGTCACTGCAACCCCTCCTCCTCCTCCTCTTTTTTTATTCTCTTTCCATCTTTCTCTCTCACTTAGACGTCGGCGTGACGGGAGATGGATAACTTTCAGGTTCCCAAATGCTGCGACACACACGCCTCCATCTGCACCTATGGCGACACAAATCGCATCCCTGCTTCTACTCAATGCGAGCTCTCCAGCAGCGGTATCTCCCTCAACCACGCCCTCGCTGGTATTTTTTTTCTTTTTAATTGTTATTATTAATATTTTTTTTTCATTTTTTGTGATTGATCTTCGTCGGGCCATAAATTGAAGCCCTAATAAACATACGGCCCCAAATGTTTTTTTTTTTGGGTTATGGTTGTGCTCGGCATGCTGTTTTAAATGTTGCAATTCCTTAGTATGAAGGGTTGATTTTCTGTTTTTTTTTTCCTTCAATTTTTAATACGATGAGTCAAATTGATTGTGTTTGAGTTTAATTTAAAGCTAGTGTAATGATCGGTTCACTAGGTTGTATATATTATAAACATGTTTAGGTGCATTAGATTTTTCAAGTTTTAAAGCAACTACTTCTTTGGCCAAATTATCATACTTTACTTAATAATTTTCTTCCTCTCCTTTACTAGCAAAAAAGAGATGAGAAAGCCTGAGTTTATTTACATTTGAATTTTGGTTTTATTTGATCTTCATGTTTTCTTGTTTGTTTTTTCTGTAAAGTTTTTAATTTTATTTTTTGAGTTGAATTTCTATTTTTTTAATAAACATTTTAAAACAATTTTACTTTATTTTAATGTTTTTTTTGCCCCACATGGTGCAATTTTTGAGTGTTCTAAAGATTTGGTGATGGAGGTCTGACATTATAACTGAAAGATAACTTTGAGTGTTCTAGAAATGAGATAACAAATTGACATTGAGTGCAAACTTAGAGGAGGGGCTAAAACAAAATTTGCCCTAAATGTTAAAATATTAAAACACAACATGCTAACATGCCATTTGAGTCAAACTAAAATTGACCCCAAAAAAAAGATAATCCTTTTCAGTGTTTTCTTCTCCTTGCTCTTCCCATTCCTATCCTCCTTACTGACTTATCCCTCGCCAGTGGCTATTGACGACTGATGCGGGGCCCGGGCCACTGAAGGTGACAGTGTTGATCTCGATTTCTCCTTGCCCAGTTGGCTGGAAAGGAGTTTTTTAGAACAATTTTACTGTTGCTTCTGGTTACCCTTATTTTCGTACTGATTAAGTTTGATGTTTTTTCCTTTCATGCTTTCTCTGTGTTTCAATTTTGGCTTATTGCTTCTGGTTGCTGTTGACTTGCTGTACATCATTTGTTTTATCAGTTGGAGTGTTAAATTTGGCATTTCTATTGTCATGTTTCAGTTCAAGTAAAATTAAAAATGTCGTTTGGTGGTTTCTGCAACATACAGAAGAATAATATGGAATCTTAGAAAAAATTAGTGTTTGGTTTTGATGGAGTGACTTTTTTCTTGACTTGGTGTGATTTGCATGAAGCATTTTTACTCATAGGATTCTCTTCTTAAAAATATGGATGACTTAGATTAAAAAGTAATGAGGCCCATAATAAGTAGTGCCAAAGAGAGAATCTGAGTCCTAAATTTCAATTGTAGGCTACTGTGTGGATAGTTGCTTTTTTTTAATTTTTGTATGAGTTGTTTCTGATATGGGCTTTGATGATTAGGTTTGACATTCACAGTGATGTCTTTGCCTCTGATTAGGATGCTTCCCTCCCCTCGGTTCATCACCATCAGGACCTTTGTAAACGCCAAGGTAAAATGGGTTGGAGACCCATACTTGGACTACGCAGTTTAAAGACAGAAATACCTTAAACGATCCATTTCCTTCAAGAACCAAATCATTTCCAACCCTTCCAAGTCCCTCCCTCTCTCTGCGGCCTCTACTCAAGCCCCACCTCAACCTCCCTACCACATCCTCCAAATTCTTTGAAAAATACCCCTCATTCTTCTCCATATTTCAGCCCTGCCCTGGTCTCCCACCTCATGTTAATCTTACCCCACAAACCCTCTCACTCCACAAAGTGGAGTCAACCATTCATACCTCAATGTCTAACAAATACAGTGCCATTGAACGACATGCTAAGCTTTTGATGCTAGCCGGAGTGACTAAATTGCCCATGCACCTGATTAACAGGTTGAAATGGGATCTGGGTCCTCCTCATGATATTGTGGGTACCCTTGTTGATGATTTTTCTGATTATTCTGGGGCTTTTGAAGTTGAGGATGTGGTAACTGGTAAAGTAGAGATTGGTTTTGGGGTCTTGTTTGTTGGAGAAAGGAGCTTGCTTTCTCTCAATTGGAAAGAAAGGCAATAATGGGTTATGATCAGTGCAAAAATATTGAAAGCACACTTGGATTTTAATGAATTTGCCCAAAGGGTTTGATTTGGAGAAGAGGGTGAAGGATCAGGTTAAGGAATGGCAAGGATTGCCATACATTTCGCCATATGAAAATGCAACCCATCTTTTACCAAATAGCGACCAGGCTGAGAACTAGATGGTGGCAGTGGTTCATGAGGTTCTTTGTCTTATCTTATGGTTTCAATGAAGACAGAGAGGGAAAATTTGTTTGTTTTGGGAGAGTATTTGGGGTTCGAAAGGTCGAGGCATATAGGAAGGATTTCTTGATTGAGAAGCACCCATTAAGAGTGATATGGAAGAACTAGTAGAGCAGACAATGAGAATGGCTCTTCGGATGCTGCGTTTTAAGATTATAATATGTGATGACGATATGGAAATATGAGGAGATTGATGTGATCTGTATAATTCTTAGGAGGCTTGGCAAATGAGAATTTTGATTGAGAAGTTGAGTTAGTCTATTTGGAGCTAAATCCCTGCCTAAAATGAATTTAGGTGTTATCTGGTTTGGAATTCGATGATTGTATTAATTAGTGGTTTCTGCTATTTGACATGATTTTGTTAAATGCTTTATCACCTTGATAATTTGAACTGTGCTTGATATTTGACATGATTTGAACTGTGCCTAAAATGTCTGTGTATGCTAAGGTTTGGATTTTATTATAATGAAAAATATTTCAGTTACCTCTTTTCGTATCTTCTGTGGTGGGTACTGGCTACAAATATTAGACGTGAGATTCTTGAAGTATAACTATCCTAACTGTGTTGTCTTTTGAGAATGAAATACGAATTAATTTACGTGTGACATATACATTATTCTAATATATAACACAATTCGCTTTTCACGTCAAGATACTGTATATATTCCCACAAATACAAACTCTATAATTATGTAATAGAATTTACTTGTTCTCGTAGTCATAATAGTTTTTTTTTTTGGATCAAGGAAGAAAACTTCATTAAACCTTCAAAAACAATCAAGATACACCCATAAAAGGTGGAGAACGGAGGTGCAACTAGGGTGGCCTGATTAAAACCTAGTGGAGGAAAAGTCTGTCATGTAAAGAGTACCACACACCTCCAACAAATTAACACTTCATCTTCTCTATCCGCCAGTAATGTCGATGATAACCAATGTGGAGCCAAACCAGCCCAATACAAAAGTCGCTGTTATCGTAAGCCAAAATGAACCAAAGAGTGCACCTCTGCATTCCCTTTGCGAGGTTGGTAAAACACTTGTTCACCCACCTGCAAGTGCACCAATAAATTCCTCACATCTTCAACTAAACTGCAAAGATTGCTCCAATATTCGCCAAATCTTGTCGCCCTTGAGAATCAGAAGCCAAAATAATGTTACGGTGACCCCATCATAAAGCCATTAACAATCCTTCTTGCATTGCAACGAGTTCGGTACCCCGAACATCAAGCTCAACAGGTCACATGCAAACTTGCAATAAAACTCTACTTTTTTTTTTTGGTCAAGGAGCTATATTCATTAATAGTGGGAAACATTACAAATTGAGAAAACTCAATTCAAAAGGCAGCCCAACACCAACAAATAAAGACCCAAAGATACAAAACCAAATAAATAACATAAGCCCATAAACTATTAAAAGAAGAAACCCTAGATCTAGAACACATGAGCAGCCGCACAGAGCATTCCAACAGCTTTGGTGGTGCTGTTGGAATGCTCTGTGCAATAAAACTCTACTTTCCTCCAACAGTGAGAAGAATAACAATTCAAATTTCACAAATTTACAATTCCACACATGTATATTGTACTCATTAAATTGTCAAAAGAGCATTATACCTACGGCGTTGAACGTGTCCTGGATATGTCATATTTTTTGCTGTAGAAATCAAAGTCTTAGTGATTTGTGGGACCCCTTATTCATTGTTTCTGGATGTATTAATAATCTTTTTTCCTTTTCTTTTTGCGGGGTTTCTTGATGTAATGATTGAAACAGGCTTTGTCATCCTCAAAGGATGCATGATACTTAAACGTTAAGATTTTCAATCATTTACCTAATATTGTTCTTTATGACTGAGTCGTCTCTCTTTGGATCTAAACAGATGTTGATTCGAACAAGGAAGCCTATACATGTTGCCACCAATAAACTTGTGCAGGTAAACAGTGGAAAGCACCTAGACATTTGTGGGTTATGCATACGTGCGTGAGAGGGAAAATAGACAAATAGGCCTGACCACTAAATAATAGTAATTAGTGGGATGCAGCTCTAAAGAGTAAAAGAAAGACATAGCAACTAGAAAAAGAGTATTCTTCCAGTAGGCAAAGAAAAGTAGTTGGTGGGAACCCACTTTCTGTGGACGAACATTAGTTGGGAAATAATACTCACCAAATCCAAAGTTGAAAGGAGGGAAGTATTGTCCTTAATTTCTTGTTTTAAAGAACTGTTTTGCGTCTTTGTTGATAATTATGAATTTACGAGACTCTTATGGTCCCTTCTATTTTATTTTTATGAAACATAATAACCTGATCTTGATCTAATCCATAGTTATTTGAACTTTCAATTACCAATATTTTTATAATTATAACCAAACAATCAAATTTAGAAAGAAAAAAAAAAACATTCTAGCTGAAAGCTGAACTTTACTTTATAATTTGTATCATGAATTATGACCTCAATTTGTGGTCCATGGTCCGTGGTACGTGGCAGCTGCTTATTTAGTCAGCTTTCAAGAACTTAAATCTGCTCCATATTTATATAATATTCTCACCGTCCTTTAGATTGGAAGTATCCTCCTACTACACCTGGATTACCAAAAGGAAAATCTTTATGTAAATCTAGCTCCTCTAAGCATCTCTGTGTCAAAATGGACAACGACGTTGATATTACAATTTAAATATACTAAACACTAGCTCTATATAAATCATCTTCGATCACCAGCTCCCATAGCGAAGCTCCATAATTAGAAAAACCTTTTGAAATTAAGTTCACAAGTTTCATCCAAGTGTGTCTGCAGTGCAGAAAGCTAGCTACAAATTAAACATGAATGGAGGTCATCATCACCCTACTTTCCCTCTGCACTTATGTTTCTTCCTTGGTGTATTGCTCACGTTTGTTGGGTTTTCATGGTACATTAACTACGAGTCTGTGCTGGAGAGCATGTTTGATCAGGTGAAACTGGTGCTCATGGTGTCTCCCTTGCTGTTGTTACTAGTGGTGCACTGGCTTTCCAACGATGACCGGAGGCGGTTGCCCTCTCTCATACCCTTACCTGAAAAAGACTCCCTGCATAGGGCTGGAGGAACTCCATGGGGAGTTGGATTTCTGCTTGTTTTCCTGTTTTTTATGATTTCTTACCAGTCTTACTTTCAAGAACGTTGGTTTCCTCTTCTAAGCAGATAGCACCAGTTTTACGTAATCTACTTTTCTGTTGTTATTATATGTGTAAACCAGGTTTCTGCAGCAGCAGGAGAGTTCTGGAACTTCTGAAATGGCATCTTTCTTTTCCCATATTGTAGTGAAGTTGAATTATATACAAACGGAGTTGTTACAGTTTTATTAATTTGCTATCTTATATTGTGCAATATTATATGTAAAAATATTCAAATTAAAGGTTGCAACACATAACTATATACACAAGTAATAATAGGAGAGACCCTGATGGCAACTCCTCATAACTAAATAATTGGTTGGCCGCAAGAAAATCAAAGTTGGATTTAGGCTCTAAATCGCATACCAGACCAATATATCATTACAGTCTAGTTTTTTTTTTTGTAAATACCATGAGGTGTCCGGGCCAGTTTGCGTGTACCAAGACTAATCCCCACTCGCGAAACTGAACCTGGCGCTGATCACTAGGTGTTGCAATTGCCAGGACTCGAACTGGGGAGCAAACCCAACCGAACCCCAGTCTTACCCAAATGGCGGACAAACCCAAGAGTCTTACCCAATATAATATAACATTACAGTGTGTAGTTTAGGCCCCAAATTAGTTAGCATAACCGAGTCAAACCAACCTTTGAAGCATGTCCGTGGCCAATATCACTACAGTGCAACTACAACACATTATGTTTGCATTATTGTACCAAAATATATCCCTAATAACAACTCTAAATCCCAAATGAACACATAAAACTTCTTAAAACATATTAATTAAGCTATTATTAACCCCAAAAATATATTTTATAAAGAAACAAGTATGTGGAGTTTGAACTACAATTACACCATTTATAATTGCAAATTAATCGACACTCTACGGTTATCGGTTGAGAACCTTGTGGAAGTAAAAGTACATGGATGCACACGATTGAAAACGTGAATTATACATATATATATTTTTGAGAACCTCGGCACTACGAGGGGAACGTGAATTATATTTTAAAACTTATAGAATGGTAATTTTAGCATCCTTCAAAAAGCAACGCCTAATACATTTCATTGTTCCAAAAAGTTGCCATGGATTACAACATATAGTTACACCATTTACTGTCATAATACTATAATTGGAAATCAATGGACAATCTACGATAATCGGTGGAGAGCCTTGTAGAAATCTAGAATCAAAATTACCTAGAACAAATCCGAACAGCAATGCTTGTAGGGAAAGGCCTATAAAAGAAATCTAGGATGTTCAAAACAAGAAACTTGATAAATTCTAAAACAAGTTGCGAGAAACGTAACATTATTAAGATTTCAGAGGGACGGATCCTTGGACCACCACTAGCAACATCAATATTGTCCCTAACTTAACCACCTATTTAGTAGGTGTGGGGTTTTATACAAAACACCTCGATGTTAGTAGGTGGAGCCATTCATTATATGAGACTTTCTATTTTGTTAAGTTTCTGATGTGAGATTGTGTGTATTCTTCAATAGACATTTGGTCAAGGCTTTAATTGTTCATGGAGGACACGACGTTATGTTGATGGGGTCCGCGCAAAGGGATTTTACCAAAGGTGATATCTCATTAATCTTATACAAATCAAATAGCCAAATCGGTTTTTGTAGCAACCAAAGTGGCCCCGATGAGGGTAACTCAAGAGAAAGAAGATCTGCCATGAATGACATTTTGTTTTTACTTTTTCTGACGGAGAGAAATGGTATAGATAGAGGAGCAAGAGTTTATTTTATGTATTCTTCTTCCTTTAAAATAGGTGATTTCGATTATATGATGACATGCCAAACTATGCGCCATTATGTCAGGGGGAAAAATTTAGCAATGCCCTTCAACCCCAATTTTGGACTTTGGGCATCTTGTTGAACAGTTGAGGCTAGGGAAATTAGAGTAAGGGATAGGACTTTGAACTTCATTTATGAAATTAGCTTTGGAATTGATTTGAACTTGCTAAAATTAGAAATGTTCGGATTGGAATCGGCTGGAATCGGAATTTCCAATATGCCGGAAATTATAATAATTTTTCAAAATTTTTTTGGTATGAGTTTTCAATTTTCAACAAATTTTAACCTTTCAAATGGACATGGACATAATATTAGCCAAGTTGGCTAGAGTGGATATGCTCCCCACTCTGCACCCGCATAGTTCAGATGTTGCTTCGATTCAGCTGCATCAAAATGGATTCAGCTGCATCCTCAACTTGTGATACTCGCAAGTGCACGAGCCGTTTGGTAGTATAGCATATGTAAGTGCGAGGTCGATTCCACAGGGATTGGTGATTGAATAATCCAATTCAGTTTTCCTATACAAAACAGAAGAACAAGAAAGAAAATAAATAAAACAAGAAAGAAAGAAAAGAAAATAACTCAAGTAGATAAGTTCCCAAGTTCAATTAGATTAACGGATTGATTCTAGCTAAAGTATGATTAAGCCATGGTGTTTGGTCAAAACCTTGTGTTCCTAATTCCCTAATTTGATCATTTGTTGTCTAACCTAAAACTAAGCATTAGGAACCCATTAAGCATAGAAGAACATTTTAAACAACCAAGTATGTATCTAATCCCTGTTGTCGAATGTCCATACATACTCTTCCTATCCATAGTTCAATTCGAATTAAAGCATGGTGTCTACTCTTAATTCAAACCAAGATAGCTAACATGCAAGCCTAAATGGTGATCAATCATTCAAACTAGCATATTAACTTATAAACATAATGAATAAGAACAAAAACCATAATTGAAACTTGGAAACTAATTAAACTTGAATACTTAAGAAAGAATGTACATTACAAATAAAAGTAAAGTGGAACTAAGAAAACTTGAAGGAAAATTTAGTAAACTCATTTTGTTACAACAATTTACAACTTGAAAGGAAACTAAGAGAATTTGAGGGAGAGAAGGGAAGGGAGCTCTAGAGAAGTGTTTGAGAGCTCCCCCCCTTGGGGTGTGATTTGAAGCTTGAAGGCTTCTCTATTTATAGGGCTAAGAGGGAGGAACATCATGATGGATTCCCACACCATCCTTCATCTTTTGCTGCACCTCAAGCATCTTCACATGGGTTCAAAGGTGATCAGTTGTGGCTGCCTTTGCTGCCAACCCATGTGGTTGCCTTTTGGTTGCCAACCCATGTGGTTGCCTTTTGGTTGCTGAAAAACGAGTTTTCTGAACCAGTCTTGGTGTAGGAAGGCCAGAGGTTTCAAAACGTATCCAATGGTGCTCAAATTTGGATATGTTATACTAGACACCCATTGGAACAACTTCTATGAAGAAAGTATTCCCATCGGAGGAGTAGAAGTGTGCGTTTTGGGCCTTGCAAGTTGGCAGCCGAACAGAGACTGGAATTGACTTCATTTCATTTCTTTGCTTTACATGCATGCACATGCTTTCTCTATAATAACTCCAGCATGTACCAACTTGATCCTTTAGAATTTCATAGCTGGAATGCCTCCCCACTTCACTCATTATGTTGGATCCAAAGTCAGTTGCAGCATGGGTGAGGCACATGGCTTAAAGGAGGAGACAAGGCTCAAAGCTGGCAGCTGCAAATCCTCCTCAGCATGGTTCAGTGTTGGACGGGCTGAGCACTCCACAAATGTCCAATTGGGCTGAAATTTGGATATGTTGTAGTAGACACCCATTGGAACAAGTTTCATGAAGATTTTCACCTCATTCGAGCCCCATAGCATGCTGATCCAAGGCCAAGAAGTTGACCTACGAAATTGGGCTGGAAAGGGGTTGTAGCCAAAATGTGTTTGTCTTTAAGCTCATATTCCTCATATGCCAATCAGCCCTTAACATGCATGGATTGCATCAAATTTTATCTCTTGCTATCTTAACCTACAAAACACACAAACATAGGTAAGTGACTCAAAATAAAGAGAAACTAAGCAAAATCACTAAGTAAAGAAGGCATGCAAGTGTATGAAATTATGGACTTATCAAAATAGAAAATGAATTAAAAGCACAAGTTTAACTCAATAACATAACCAAATCATAAGCTAGAAGGGTACAAAATGATATACAATTATGAACCGATCATCAGATTAGTTTAAAATAGAACATCGCATGTATAAAAATAAAAAATTGACATGTTTAAAATTTTGAACTATTATCCGATCAAAATATTCCAAATATTCAGAGTTTTCCGAATTGGAATAAATGTTGAAATTCTAAATTTTTTTGGAACGAAATTGGAAGAGAATTTTCATTCTGAAATTTTTTAGATTAGAATTTGAATCCCTTGATTCCGATTCGTTCCATCTGAAAATCAAGCCTAGATAGAATGAATTAGTGGGGTTCAAAAGCAAATTGAAAATTCATAGGAAAAAATGGAGCACGGCCTATAATTCATGAGATATTGCTAAATTTTTCCCTTTTTGTCCATTATTCTATTTTATCTCTCTTTTTTATATTATGAATGAAATGTGTTGTGGTGATTTCAGGAAAATGGTGGAACCATGTCATGATGGCATCAGTTCAGTGCTGAAAATAATCTGAAAAGAAAAATAAAAGTCTCATCCAACATCAACGTTATCCTTCTCGGCCTTAGTGGGTTGGTGTTGGTGAAGTGACGCACTTAATTCATCATCGTCCACCTTCATTTGATTTATGATTTCTAAGTTCAGACTCACAACACTTGGAACCTGTTGTTTCTGTACACATCATCACCATCCCTTGAACTTTGGCCCGCATGATTTTGTCGAAGAAGCTACTCCCCTCATCATCAACTGCACTTCACTGCAAAAGCTACTCTATCGATTATGTAATAATCAATAGAAGAAAAGACCTTTCAAAATTAGCATGCGGTGTAATGTAATCAATGGCGACTCTAATCGCTAGTTAATCATAAAAGAAGTGACTACTAACAATTAACTAAGGGCATATATCTATATATATATATATAGATAAGTATGGATGCACCCAAAGGCCACCACACCACCACCAGTCTACTACCTCAATTTCTCTTGCATATAAATAGCCGAAGCATCTAGTGGATTTGGAACTCCTCCATTCTTGTGATCTAACATCTTGGGTTTGCATTGATTTGCTGCACAAAATGGCTTTGGTGAGACTACCAGTCGTCCTGGTCCTGCTGCTAATTATATCAATAAGCTTGGGAATGGCAGCAGCAGATTCAGCAAAAGATAGAGACGAATGTACGCAGCAGTTAGCAGGGATGGCCACGTGTCTGCCTTACGTTGAAGGCCAAGCTAAGACCCCAACACCAGACTGTTGCAGTGGTCTCAAGGAAGTCCTCAACAGCAATAAGAAGTGCCTTTGCGTTATCATTAAAGATCGCAATGATCCAGAACTAGGTCTGCAAATCAATGTCACCCTTGCTTTGGGCCTGCCTTCCATTTGCCATGTCCCTGCTAATATCTCCAAGTGTCCCGGTATATATGTTCTACACGCTACACTATTAAAATGTAGTCCATGATTTCTAGTTGCCTATGTTGCTGTGGGATGGAATGAACCAGTTTTTACTAAAGTAATTTTGACACTTTTCTTTTGGTTGATGATATTGATATATATCTGTATGTATGTATGCAGAACTTCTGCATTTGGATCCTAAATCACCAGAAGCTCAAGTTTTTTATCAATTGGAAGGGAACTCTACTCAAACTGCCAACACTAGTGTTGCTCCAAGTCCTAGTGGTACTACATTCTTTTCATATTTTCATATTCAGATTTCACAATCGTGAACCGTGATGTTGAAGAATTATTAGACTCTTATTTTCTTCTTAAATAATGAACTAAATATGACAATTTTGGGTTCTTTTCCTACGTAGCAGTTGAGGCTCCCGCCAGTGCCAAAAGTGTGGGGTCAAGTTCTAGCAGCCGAAACAAAGTCGGTGTGTTGCAGTGGAAAGAAAGAGACTCGTCTTGGTGTTTCGCCTTAATGGTTTTCTACTCGTTCATCTAGATACTTGTAGTCGGATTAAACTTTTTTATCAGAACCTCAGATTTTGAGACAGGTTGACATAGCAGCCGCCTTGCCTTCATTGTATGACTTATGATTTCCGTTCCAAGAATAAAAAAAACATAACTCAGCTCTTTCTTCAAAGGCTTCTATATATATGTACTCGTGCAAATTACAATTTATATATGAAGAAAAAAATAGTACGAGCAAAGAATACACAAGCTCTCCCTCCGACTTTCTTTTCAACAATTGTAATCGTTACCTTTTAGGTTATCTTTCAAACAATATCTTAAAATAAAAAATCAATTAAATCGAAAGGCTAGAAGGCAGTAGCACCTCTTTGGGACAAACCATCGAACAGGTGGTGGGCTCCTGGACTAGCGACTAGCAGGGGTCAATTTTTTTTCCCGGGAAGTGGTTTCCGGCTTGTGGGGGTCCACCCTTGCCCCACTATAGGTCCGCCCCGACTGTGCTGGCTATATGGATTCAAAACTTAAATTTACATCCATATGAGAACCAAGTAGGGAGCACGCATGTGAAGAGAGAATTGAGATCGGGGCAACTTTTCGAAGGCAAACAACCACAATCCGACCTATGGTTGGGCATTTCCATCGAGAAACTGGTCAAACCGGCTGAACTGCATCAGTCAAGCTGATTAGCTTAGGGCCGTTTGATAATCATTTCAATTTTAATTTTTAGTTTTTATTTTTTGTGTTAGAGTATAGAGGTCAAATATGGAGAATGGAAGTGAGAATAAAAGTTGTTTGTATCATACCTGACCGGCCTCTTATGCCATGACACGTGGAAAGGGTCTGACACCAAGCAGGGCCAGAGCCCATGCTGGCAAGCCCAGCCTTATGAATTGGTAGGTGCCCTTAGCACCCAAAACAGATTCTATGCCCAGCATGGCCTTGTAGCCAATGTTGGCAAGTCCAATCCTACAATCGGCAGGTGTCCCCAACACCAACTACCGATTGCTAACTGACCGGTCCACATTCGGCACTCCTTGCTTAGGGCTATTTGATAACCATTTCAATTTTAGTTTTTAGTTTTCATTTTGTGTATTAGAGTACATAGGAACAAGAGGGAGAATGGAAGTAAGAATGAGAGTGGAGATGAGATTGAGATGGAAGATGATGGGAGAGGATGGGAAGGAGAAATAACAAAAGTGAAAACAAAACTAAAAACTAAAATATATTTCAAATTGTTTTCAATTTCAAGATTGTGGTTTCACTTTTTTTACTCCTCCCTCTAATCCTCTCTCTCTCAATCTCAACCTCACTCACATTCTCACTCTCATTTTCCTCTACAAAAAATGAAAACTAAAAATGAAAATTGAAATGGTTATCAAATGGGCCTTTAGGGTTTTTGTTTTGGAAAATGGTTTAAAATCGAATCGGGCCCCGCAATTTGAACTTTCATTTTCTCCAATTTAATCGAATTGAATCGTACAATTAAATTTAATTTTTCCAGATCCCTGCACATGTCCCCACTTCCTTCTTTCTGACTCTACATGTTCTCTCTTAAGGATGGAATTTTTGATCGAAAATCCGATCTGAATTGGAAAACCGACCAAACCGGACCGACTAGTTCGATGTTATTTTTAAAAGTTCGACGTTGACACATAAACTGGACCGAATCGCCCTTAACTGATTCGGCACCTAATTTGGTTTTTACAAGCTGTCGGTCCTACCGAATAGAACTGACAGTGGCTAAAAAAGTTAAATATGTTAAAGTTGGAGTAAGAAGGTTTCAAACCCCTAACCTCCATCTCACATAACCGTTTACAACTGCACCACAAATGCTTCTTTGTTCAAATTACGTATTCCTAACATATTTAATGGTATCATTCGGATAAAATTTTAAAAAAAATTATTTATTGGAAAACCCTAATATCACCCTTACACTATTATAGCCCCTAAGCCGTCGTTGGTTCAATCGTCGGTTTGTGCCTCTCACGGGAAGCCCAAAGACGTTTAAAGCCCAATATAACATATAATGTTGGTCATGCATTAATCCAAGCTGTATTTTGGGAATTAATTTATTAAATAAAAATAGAAATAGTGTGCATGTCATGCCAAGCCAATAATACATTTTTCATATGTCAATCACCTATCAAGCTCACATAAACCCAATTCATATGGTTTACGGGGCTTGCATGAGGGATTGTGGTGTGGAAGGTTACGGAGGTCCACAAGGCCCACGGAAGCTCTTGGATAATGGAGGCTTTGGGCTAACTACTTGGGAGCACCAAAGTCCAAGCCCATTACTTAGAGTTCTCCAATATGGATGAGCAAATGAGATATTTTTCAAGCACTTCCTTTTACCCATAGGAAATAGTTATTTTTCAAATGCCTAGCTTTACCCATTGAAAACAAGCCATTTCCAGCACTTCCTTTTACCCATAGGATTTAATCAGTTTATGGTATCTAGCTTCACCTACTGGAAAATAGCATGCCCCAGTGCTCCCTTTTAACCATTGGAAATAGGTTGGTTCTAGCACATCCCTTTATAAATTGGGAGGCATTTGCTGGGCAAAATCAACCTCTCTTGGTTGCTGCAAGCTTCTCAGCAACCATGAGAACTCATCTTCCTTCCTCCTTTCGCCTGTTGCAAGCATCCCAGCAGCCATCGACCAACATCTATTGGTTGCTTAAGCACCCCAGCAACCATCAAGCCACTTTCCTTCTTCCCTTTAACTGCTGCAAGCATTCCAGCGGCCATCCCAGCCATTCCTCAACCATCATAGCCATGCCTCCTACTTTCTCACCCTTGAAATCCATCTCCTCTATAAAGCCTCACCAAGCATAACTCCAAGCTTTTCCTTCCTTCCAAGCTATAAACACCATAGCCTTCAAATCTCAAGCTTTTCCTCCCATCCTCCTTCTCTTGAAACTCGTGAATCTATAAAGCCTCACCAAGCATAATTCTAAGCTTTTCCTTCCTTCCAAGCTAGCCTTCAAATCTCAAGCTTTTCCTCCCATCCTTCTTCTCTTGAAACTCTTGAATCTATAAAGCCTCACCAAGCATAATTCTAAGCTTTTCCTTCCTTCCAAGCTATAAACACCATAGCCTTCAAATATCAAACTTTTCCTCTCATCCTCCTTCTCTTGAAACTCTTAAATCTATAAAGCCTCACCAAGCATAATTCTAAGCTTTTCCTTCCTTTCAAGCTATAAACACCATAGCCTTCAAATCTCAAGCTTTTCCTCTCTTAAAATTCTTAAATCCCCATAGCCATAGCCACAAACAACAAATTATCAACACCCAAACTCAAGCATATCCAACACCAAGCCAAGCATATGCATTCTCATTTGCTAAACTTGTGGGTCTTTAGCTCCCACACTCCAAGCTCTCATGCCAAGCTCACACAATCTTAGTCCAACATCATGTTCAACTCTTCGTCAAGCTGCCGGAAACATTAGTGCAAAACACGCAGCCGCTGGAAGAAAAACAAAGTACTCCCCTGGAACTTGCTTCTCCCTCGGGATACTTTGGGCCTAGTCTTCGCTAACTCAGAAAAAAGGGGCAACGAAGGCTTGATCCACCACTCTATGGCGGTCCAAGAATCAACAAGCCCGGACGGGCCTTCCGACGGAAAAAGACCCCAACACATAGCAAAGCAATGAGTTTGACTTGTGACCCCGTTTTCTTCGAATCGACTAGTCATGGGCCTAAATCAGAGCTTGGCACCCAAACCTACAGTTTACTCGATTTGCCCCTACGCGCGTATCGCTCTAACTCCCTCAATCGCCTCCGTTAGCCGTTATCTATCTATCTACCTCTCTCTCTCTCTCTCTCTCTCTCTCTCTCTCTCCAACTTTTCCCTTCATCTCTCTTCCGCCAATGCATGGTCAACTCTGCCTCGTCGTCGCACCACCTTGCCACCCTTCTTCTCTCTCTGTTTCTCACCATCATTGGTCAGATCTCACCGAGAAATCGAGTTGATTTCTCGACAACCGACCAATCAATGGAACCATCAGTGTTTGAAAAAGACGAACAGAAGAGCTTGATCCAATGGGTGATTTCCAGCCAATGACATGGGTGGGTTCGGTTGCCTAGGCCTAACCCCACTCCTAACCCCAACAACCCCTTCGCACATAAGAATTTTCAACTGAAATGGGTATGAACATAAAATCACAACAAATTTATTTTGTTATAAACCTAGTATCTCGTATTTGCATAGATGCCCTTCATTTAAAAACGCCACCACATACTAATAGTGTCTTAGTAGTGATCACTTGTTTATTTAATCTCTTTCTCTCTCTCTCGACAACCCCTCCTCACTATGCAAATAAATCTATCATTTTTAATGATTTACTTGATTACTTTTCTTTAATTTGTGGTCTTTCTATGGTCACGTCACATCATGGGTTAACAGTAGACGTGTCAAATAAATCTATAAGCTTTACAATAATCCCTTTAATATCTTTCGTGGGAGGTTTAGAGCCTTGTAACACTTTGATTAAAATTTGTGATATGCGACACTTGGTTGCGCCCCTCTATTTCCATTAGGTATTTACTTTCTGAAGACTTATGTAGTGTAGGTTTTAGTTGGGTAGTCTTGTTGGGCTTCAGCCAATCCCTAATTTGAAAGCATTTTATAATTTAGAAAGAAGAAAAATAATAATATAAAGAGAAAAACAAACCCACCGGTCATGGTTGGACCATGACTATCTTTGTTTGAGGGTGATGCCTAGCAGTTGCAATACATTCTGTCCTTCAAACTTTTATGGGAAGGAAGAAGGACTAGTTGTTGGGAACTCGTGATGGTTGAAACTTGATGAACAAAGTGGGACCCTTTCGACAGTAGATTAGGCATATACGAGATGTGAGGCATTCAACACATCCACTTCACTTTTTTTCCATTTTTCTTATCTTGTGCTCGCTTCAATAAGTCCAACTCTTTTGTTTATAGGCATTTGTCAGAGGGGACAATACTGTCTTTTAAAACTTTTCAATTCTAGCGCTTTAAATTTCTAAGATCAGTTATGGGCTTGATGACGGAACACTCTGAAGACAATGACAAAGAGAGAGAGCTTCGTTAAGAAAAGAAAAAAAAGACCAAAATAGAGAACCTTATTCTGTCTACAAAGATAACACAAGAAGACTATAAATTTGTACCCACCGGGAATTGCCTTTTGCCATATGTTTTGATCAGTTTTTTCTTTTTGTTTTTTGGCGGGTCTCCTATGCTCTTTCCTGTTCCTGAGCAGTAACCACCCGTGTCAGCAACCACACTTGATAGGTATCCATCGTTCCCTTCCATTTATTACAAGTATCTTTCTGATATTTTAAGCTTTGGTTTTCCATGCCCGCAGCATTTGTCGTCGGTTTTCTACTTGCGTGTTCTTCTTTCTGCATATGCAATTGCAATTGCAATTTCTTTTTTCTTCTTCTTTTACTTGCTTGCTCTGTCTTTAGTATCTGCTCCACTTTTTCTTTTCTGATCCAACACTTTTACTTTACCTTTTATAGAGCCTATTAATTCATAAGATGATGAAGCTCCTGGTTCATTAGTTATTCAATTGTTGGCTTAGTAACATAATTTTCTTTCAATTGTTTTTATTGTTCGATGTCATGTTTATTTATCTTCATGTTATTTGTTCCTCAGAGTTCCTTCTATCTCTCTTTTTCTTTCGAGGCCAATGGGGAAATATATCAGATCAATTTACCAAAATTTTAATTTCTTGTGCTGGTAAAACAAGGACCAATTCAATGAATTTGTTGAGAGATTTTTAAGACCATATTTTGCCGAGAAGTGAACAATTAAAGAAAGCTAGTTACAGTATGGTTTACTTAACCTGGATAAAAAGATGAGAACGCAAAATTTCAATAGAATGCAGTTTTGCAATTCCAACTAGAGTTTCCTCTCAGAAGCTTAATAAAACATGCTTTGCAGGTTTCCTTTAGTTTGAAACTGCCCTTATGGCTGATTCCACTGAAGATGATGATTCATTCACCAAGCCTCTTGGAAGATGTACTGTCACTTATTATGGCGTGGGGCATATGCTCAATGACATTACTGCTTCCTGTTGGTTTACATATCTCTTATTGTTTCTGACAGATATTGGACTGTCCCCAAGGTAAATATCAGTGATCTCACTTAGTTTGTATGTATGTGTTTGTGCACACACATTGACATGAGCACTCTTGCTTACGTTGTAATACATACATACAGACAGATTATGGTGAATGAGCTTGGATGTCAGTGAAACTTTCAAGTACTAGAAACACATTATGCTACAGATAGCCCATTTTAATGCAGAGTACGAAGAAAATTTTATTCAC
Source organism: Prunus avium (assembly GCF_965620075.1). NCBI lineage: Eukaryota > Viridiplantae > Streptophyta > Magnoliopsida > Rosales > Rosaceae > Prunus > Prunus avium. The sequence continues at coordinate 296,095 of NC_142285.1, read as the reverse complement.
TGTACACCAAATGTTGGTTTCTGTGGTAGGAAAAGTAGGACTAGATTTGTATGTATGAAAAAATATATATAATCAGGTCGCAGAAATGAAGGTGATTAGCCCCTGTTGAGGGTTTGTCTACAATTGTCAGATAGAAGAGAATACAGATAAGCTTGTCAGGATGATTTAGGCTAACTTTTTCCGGGAACACTATCTCATTATCACACAAAGACCATCTAAATTTGGATGCAAGACTTAAAATTCCCCAACACGGGACTTTATATTCTCAACATGCCCGCTCACGTGTGGCTGAAAATAACTAAGCACATGGATCAATTATATAGGGTGACGTGAAGCACGTGTTATAGTTAGAGCATCCAAACCAAAAACCAATTGACAAATGGGACTATGATGCAAGGCTTAGAACTCCCATTGTGGGATTTGCTATTCTCAACATTATTGTATTATCATCTTATAGTTTCAGCATTTTGTATCATCGAGCTCTACAGATATGTCTCTTTAAGTTGCATTTTCTGTTTCTATTGTATAACTGTTATATATTTTTCTAATTTCTATCTAGGGATGCTGCTACGGTTATGCTATCTGGTCAAATAGCTGATGGATTTGCAACCATATTTGCTGGCGAACTGGTATCTTGTTTATAAATTATATCCTACATGCATGATGAGTTATTGTGCAGCGTACAAACTGATATTTCTTATCTGGCCCATTGCTTCTTTGCATACATTCTGACACTCGTTCCTATCCATTTTTCACTATTCTTCAATAAAGCACTTAGTTTTACCATTACTTGTAAAATGTTGTTCTCTCTGTGCATTTTTTTTTTTGCCCAAATTTAGGAAGGGGGAGGGGGAGGGGGGGAAACTCACACACATACAAGTACCATGGGATCTTGAACCCAAGACCACTTGGGAGCACACCAAAGGCCTTGACCAGTCCAACTAACACCCCATTGGTCTCTGTACATTTAACTTCTACTCTTCTGTAATTTTTGGCTGCACTTCACATGGATTTTTTCTTGGCCAGTCATTTTACATGGCCTAAATTTTGTGCTTTTGCTTCTATCATGATAATGGAATAGGAAATTATAGCATCGAGCAGCTTTTTTATTTGTTGTTCGAGTCCATATGTATTTCTGGGCAAGCTGGGGGTATTAGAAATGGTTATTATATGTTCAAGGATCATGTCCTTTTTGATTGGGGGAGATATAGAGACTATTGAATCGAGATGATTTTTGGACAGTGTTATATAACCACATGAGAAGACAGGAAAATTTGTTCAGAATCTAGTCAAGACTTCATTGATCTCTGTTCTTGCTGCAGATGCAAGAGTAGAATGACAAGGCCTTTGTGATCCGATCCACCCATTCTATTTCCCAAATTATTGAAATCATACCAGGCCAGAAGAAAAAAAAACATACCAATTAATTATTGTGAAATTTGTTTATTTCCTTTTCAGTTTTGGCAATTGCAACCACCTCTTTTTCTGGGCAATAATATTCTGTTTCTATTTTTAACTTGATAGATAGACAGGTTTGGACATTTCAAATTGTGGCATGGTGCAGGCTCTGTTTTGGTTGCTATTTCTTTTTCTTCCGTTTTTGGTGGTTGCATGCCTTGTAAAATTTTTGGTACCTCTTCATCAACATTGCGAACTGTTGGTTACAGTATGTTTGCTGCTATATTTAATGTGGGTTGGGCAGCTACTCAGGTTTCACACATGTAAGTACTTCCTCAAAGTTTACAGTAAAAGTTTATAAGTGTACCACCATTTGATAAGATGGTGAACCTAGTGTTGTTGAAGAACAAAACATCTTCATCCTCTGTTATAATTGAAATGACCTACACAGATCCTGTTTTTGTTTTTCTAACAAATTGGAACTTGAAATGGCAGCGTTGCCATTTTCAGTTTGCTATGTAGTTCTGTATTTTTTATCTCGATTCATGTTTGTCGTTCATTCGTTTTAAGACTGATTATTACATTGAGTGAACAGAGCTATTTTGTGAAATGCAATAAGCTTGGAGCATTAGTGAGCCTGCTCCCCCCACCCCCTCATTTTAAGGGAAAAAAAAATGAAAAGGCATGTTATTTTGGGCTTTGGAATATCTAAACACTTATGAAAAATAACTGTTCTATTGCAGGTCTATGTTGAATTGCATTACACTGAATTCAACAAGCAGAGTGATCTTAGCTAGCTGTAGAAATGCTTTTACTATGGTTAGTTTCCCTTTGAATTTTTGAATTGATTAATCAGCTCCATGTTTTTTTTTTGTGTTTGTGTTTATTGAAAAATTTTAAATCTTTTGAAGGTTGCCAACCTCAGCCTGTATGCAGTTGCTTTTATAGTCTTTGGTGTCACTATAGCAAGCACACATGCGGACATTGAAAATCAGGTATTATCATTTTCTAAGCATTTGTGATCTACCTATTAAGGGCTTCTCTTCAAGCATGTCCATCACGTCACTATCACAAATGAGCAGTACCGGTGGATTGCATATTTGTCAATCTTCATAGGATGCTGCTTTGTGGGTATATTTCATCTCGGAACCAAAGAGCCAAGGTTTGCTGATTTTTCTTTTTCACTTTTGATTCATAATGTTCACCAAATACAGATTTTTATTTATCATTATCATATTTTAAGAAGCATTTTTCATGCGGGCTGCAAGAAGAATATTTGTATTTATTTTACAAAAAGCACATTTCTATCAGCCCCCCTGCCCCCTGCACCCGTGTGGGGATTTGAGCAAATGCTCTTCTGTCAACACCTATTTCTTCCTGATTTGAGCATTATCGGCTTACCTGTTTCTGATTCCCAGGCCCCCTGTTGTTGAGACCCAACAAAATAGCACTAGATTGCTCCCTGATTTTCACTCTCACTGAGTTCTCAAAAAACCATTCTAGCGTCTTACAGGTCACAGGTCCAGAAGCAGCAAGACTTTCTTCCTATTCTTGGTTTAAGTGTTGGCTGTTGCTGATTCATCAACTGCTTTGCTCTCTATTTACTCAATTTTCTCCTCTGTTCTTTCCCTATCTTTATCAGAAAGTCCGTCATTAGTATTCTTTATGTTGTTAGCCTTTAGGCATGCATCCACATGAGTGGTTTGTTCTCAGATTTCAAATGTTACTGTGTCTGTTTCTAAAAAGTGAAGCATATTTTTTCTGTAATAATCCTTAAAATCTTGTAAGTTGTAACTATCCAACTGCTGATAGTTGATTGTACTAATCAAGTTTATTACACGTTCAGATTAAAAGTAAGCTTACAAGGAAATAATCATTTAAGGATTTCATGGACATACTGGTTCAGGAGAGTTCTGTATTATCAGGTTGCTCTTGTTTATGTGCTTACCAGACTAGTGGTCAATGTTTCACAGGTCAGGACTTTTTTTTCCTCCCTCTTTGTGATGCTTGTTTTTCTTCATGAAAAGAAATAACTCAATTTTTACTGTATCTAGTAAGAAAGGGACAGCTGATAGTCCCTACTGAGCATCCAAGTTGAGAACTCCCTTATGATAGTGACTTCCCTAGGAAACCATTTTTGCAATATTATCCCCGCATAATAGAAGTTATTGCCAGGTTTTGGTCTCAACCTTTGCAGTTCTTATATCTAGATGGCTTTATTTTGTTCAGGCATATCTTGCATTCTATGTTATAGATGATCTGCAGATGGCACAATCAGCTAAAGCTCTGGTACTATCACAAAACTATTGTCATTATATTTCTTCTGATGTTAGAGATTATTTAATTTTTGAAGAATGCAAGACTGATTTATCTTTTGTTATTGATGGGAATAGGTTCCTGCAATGATCTACATTAGCAGCTTCCTCGTATCTATAATACTACAGGTCCCCATGAAACTCAGTTTTTTTGTTGAAATTCTTATTCATAAGTACTTTGTTGTGTTGATATCTAACCATTAAGTATTCATATTATAGGAGATCTCGTGGACTGGCCAATGCTTGAAGGCCTGCTATTCTGCTGGAGCCATTGTTTGGATATTTTGTGGGGCAGGGATCCTGTTTTTACCTGGAAGCATGAGTGCTTTCATGTACATTATATCCGTATCTATTGGCATAGCAAACGCACTAATGATGGTATAATGTCAAATTTGGTGCTTTCATCTTCGCTTCATGAAATTTTGAAGTGCATTTTGTATTGGTTGCATTTTGGAAGGAAGATAATGAAGCATTGTCATGATTTTGAACTCAATTGAATTTAAGTGGTTTGGTTCTTTGGGATTAGGGTTTCAATTGGTTCAAGACAAGAAATATGAAGTATGTTAACATTAATACTTGAAACAAATATTAAAGGACAGGAGCACACTGCCCTTAGAAAGCTGGACCATATCATATGCCTGCCAGCTGATATTTTGTCAACAATGTAAAAGATGATAGATGTTTACTCCGTTGATTTAAGTGGTACTACGGATTTGAAAACATGAGACAGCTCAGAACTCTGTAAGAACACTGTAGATTGCTTTGAAATGACCTTTAGGGATTGAAATTTCTCACTCTACGTTTAGCTATTTCCGAGTATGAAGCTCGAGATTAGAGAAAACTAGAGCTTTTATTGATGGAACTCCTAGTGGTTTGAAAACATACTGCCATTTTTAATCCATTAATGTAGTAGTTGCTTATAAATTCAGATGTAACAGGTGACTGGAGTAAGTATGCAAAGTGTTCTAATCGACAGAGATCTCAATGGCTGCGCATTTGTATGTGGATCATTAAGCTTCATGGACAAAATCTCTTGTGGGCTTGCCTTATTTGTGCTTCAGTCATATCAAAGTAAGTTACAGTTTTGTGGATCATTAGCTATATTAAATATGTATTTATGCTCATCTGTTTCTATTGAATAATATATGTGTGCATTTAGGAAGATACATGATTGGTTATTTGCCTTTTTTCTTACTTTTGTTGAACTGGATCTATAAAATTGTTATGCGGTTCTTAGTTCATCAGGTTTAAAGAGTTTGGGTAGTGGGATCTCCCTTTCAGATAAAAAATTGCATTTTGAAGTCTATGTTTCGGATGGTTAAGCTTTAAATCAACGTAGGGGTACATGGAAATAGATCCAATCATTACTTAATGGGGTGCACATTGTTGAAGAATGTGAAGTCCCAAATCGAAACTTGACAAAATTAAATTTAACATATATAATGAGTGATTTCATTACTAGTCGAATAGCATTGAGGCGCACATATGCGGGGTCTTTAGGCCTAATTAAGTTAGACATTGTAGAGTTGTTTTATGTACTTCTTAAATCATGGTTGCCAAAACTCGGGAATGAAAAGTGATGACTTCTAGTATGCCAATAGTTTAATTTTTTTACATGCAGGTACACGAGTCATACAGGAAAACCATTCAAATGATGTCTACTTCTCAGTCACAAGATTCGGTTTGGGTTTTGTTCCGGCATTTTGTTCACTCATCTCTGTGATAGTTACTTACACCATGGAACTCCAACCTGCTCGCCGTAAACCTTTAATGGAGCCTCTATTGGTATAGCGTCTATGAGAAAGCAAATTTGACACAAAGTTCTATGATGTGTTCAAAAAGATGCTTGACCGAAATTAGCTTTGCAGTGCTTTAGGAGAAGCTGAATTTTTCAGCAATTGATCATGTGCACAAAGCCGTGCTATTCTTCACTTGGTTGTATTCTTTTATTGAATACACTGCTGGCATGACTGCAGGAAGTTCTGTATATAATTATTTCACCAAACATTCATTTGTTTGTGTTATTGCAAGGAACGTTCAGAGATGGCCTTATATCACCTACAGCCTACGGTTTTGCCGATTATTTAGGCATGTGAATCGATTAATACTAAGTATTTCTGACTACACAAAACTGAAAAGAATAACCTCTTAATTGCGCAACATTACATATATAGAACACATGTAGAAGAGAAGACAAAGCATTTCAGTAAAGATTTGAAAGAGGACTCAAATATGTAGGTCTTGACCACGGTCAAAACTAATGTTGCATTTGTAATCAGAAGATGACCAGCCTCCGGAAAATATTTCAGCTGACAGCAACTAAAGATTATTGCTTTACATAGTTAAGCGAAGAACAGCCTGCCTGGGTTCTCTTAGGGTTGGATCGCTCTCGGCTTTGACCAAATGTCTAAAAACTTTGGCGCAACGACTCACCAATTTTTTCAGCTTCACTCCTTGTAAACCCACTGCTTTTTGCTGCTTCTTGACCAGTTGAAGGTGCTTCTCTTCGTCAGTGAAGTGTTGGCCTAGTGAACTTCTTGCTCTGCTCCCTTGGTCACCCGACTTGATGATCAGCTTTGTTTTTTCATCCCCATCGATCAGCTGCTTAAAGCTTTTATGATTATCATTGTCTTGATCACCATCTTCAACTCTCGATTTTGAGGGAGAACTCTGATCTCCTCCATTGCCATCCAGAAAGCTCTCAAGAGCAGGGATGATTTCTCCACTAGTAGTTCGATTGGCATCTGGGACTGGGACACTATAATGAAATGACTTTCTAGTCCTCTTTGACATGCTAATATCATAACAGCGTTTGTTGATGTTGCATTCACTCCCCATCAATTAATCCCTGCTTTGTTTTAATTAAGGGGAGTGCACCGCAGTGTTCCGTTCTCTGCGGGGAATATATGACATGATATCATAAATTCTAAGAAACATGTGGTGGTTCTAACTTCTAGGAGATTGCTTAGCGATGGAGCAATTGATGAGTAGTTTACAGGCATCTCTTCTCAGAAGGTGAAATGTCTCCTGTCCTGTCTGCAGGTCTCTTCTCTTGTAACTGGTGGAATAAACCTTACATTCCCCCTTTAAAAGTAAACTCATGCTAAATATTTCAGCGGGGAATTGATTCTTGAGAAAATTTGATGCGAAGTCGCACCAAATGCATTCATTATTTATTTGTTTATATCCTTCATTTGAGCTAGAGGGCACCTTTCTAGATTTGATCAGTCAGTCTCTCTGCTTGTATTTTTCTTAGCCACCTTTTTCTTTTCTCAGGTTAGGTAGGTGACTTTCATGCTTTCAGGTCATCCGTTTGAGAAGAACGAGATGCCATTTAGATTTAGGACGCAAGCAGGATACAATCACCAAAACACAAGTAGAATACAATCACCAGAACACAAGTAGAGGATCTTACATTCAATTTTCAGTTGCAGCACAGATAACATGACAACTGATAAATACTGATATCTGGTGATATAGATGGCTGTATTTAATATTTTAATGGAAAATTCCCATTATATATGCAACAACGTTTCAATTTTCTTTAAGAAAAAAAGAAGGTAAACGGTTGTTTTATCCCCTTAATTCACAAGCACTGTAAATATATTCTTACTCAAATATTTCATCGGATATGTCAACTCCGCATTCATTAACTTTTGGCAACTTTAACTTTTAGATGAGATTGTTGCATCATAATCTAATAACATCTGTTTTGCCTTCCTCATTATCGTATTGAAGGAAGAAAATGTAGAAAATAGTATGAAGGAAGGATAAGAATAAAGAAGATAATTGTGTTGCTTTGGGTTATGGGGTAGCAATTACTCCAAACCACTACACTATGAGTTCATATCGTCTCCCTTTTTCTCTCTATGCCTTCGCTGTCCATTTCTTAAATTTTTGACACGTGTCATATAATTTATGAGTAATGCTATTTAGACACTCAAAATTGATCACATTTGCTGACAACTTTATGTGGCAGCTAATGTGATCATGTCATGTCAATTAATAAATATTGCCATGTAGATTTTATTTTTATTTATTTCCTCTTTTTAATAATTATTAAAAACAGAAATCAAAAGTGAAATTTTAAAACTTTTTAAAAAAAGGTCCCTAGAATTGTCTCCACTGCTCCCTTCTTCCTCCATCAAATCTACCCACCCCTTTCCTCCATTGTTGCTGAGATTTGGAGTTTTCTCAATAAAAAAGAAATTAAAAAACCCTGCGTCTCTATATTTCTTCTCCTGCACTCCATTCCTCCATCAAATCGACCCATTCCCATCCTCAATTATTGTTCCATTGTGAAAAGAATTAACTACACTAAAAATTGAATATGTACCTCAACCTTCAACCTCTTTGTGAGAGGTTTTGGAGATTAATTGACAAGAAAACCTCTCCATTCTTCAAGTTGTTTTTCCTAATGGAGGATGAGGATGGATAGATTTGGAGGAGGAAGGGAGGGCATGAGAGAGACAGAGTAGAGAATGACGTGAGGCTACAAACGTTAGGGTTCTTTTATTTCATTTTTATTGAAAAAAATTCAAAACTCAACAACAATTGAGGATGAGGATGGGTAGATTTGATGGAGGAAGAAGAAAGCATTGGAGACGAAGAGTCCAGGGACGCTTAGGGTTTTTTAATTTTTCATTTCACTCTTAATTTCTGTTTTTAATAATTATTAAAAAAAGAAAGAAAGAAAAATAAAATCTACAAGGCAATATTCATTAAATGACATGGCATGACCACGTCAGCTGCCATATAAGGTAGTTAGCAAATGTGATCAATCTTGTGCATCATAATTTAAAACCAATTAACTAAAACTTGACAGTGTTAACCTTTAAATAACAATGTCATCTCCAATTTTTTTTTTTTTTTTAAAACTAAATATTATAACATGTTTCTTCTTCCATCACTGTTATGTCCCTTCATCTATATATATAAATCAAAAGGCACTGAATGGTAAAACATTCAAAATATCAGAAAATGCAATTGGTTAATTCAAACATTAAGAATTGAAATTATTAATTAAATAAGGATAATATGGTTTCACACTTTTTCATATTAAAAAAATTAAAATTAAAATTAAAAGAAAAATCATACAATGGATTCTATTTTTATGGAACACAACTACCCATTATCTTTTTTAATTATAAAATAAATTTAAATTTTTAAAGAAAAAGCCCCTCGCAAGCGTGGAAGAGCGTACGGAGAGGCTAGTCCTCATTAGATATTATTGAATTCTTCTTCTTCACCCACTGTAGCTTCTTCTTCACACCTCACCAGCCAATGCTTCACCCATGGATTCTTTGATTTGTAAGAAACAGATTAATGCAATGGCTTTCTTTGTTTATATATATGTTTTTGTATTTTGAGGCTATTTGGAAATACCAAAGTAGTAATTTTATTATGTGGCTTGGTTAAATTAAATAAAGAACTGTTGCATTAGATTAGAGCACTTTCACCCATTGTGCCATGGAAAAGGGCAAGGGCAAGGGTAGACACTATTTACATGAATAGTGACTGCCCTACCCTTTTTAATTTTGCTTTCCCAACTATTGCCATGGCAAGTAAAGGCAAGCACTATTCATATGAGATACGAGGAGAGGAATTTGTATGAATTTTTGGTGTGGGAAATGAAGAACACATCTAGGTATTTATAGAAAAAAAATATGGTTTTTATTTATTTATTTATATTATTTATTCTTGGTATTTAAATTAGTTGTAGACGTCAACTGTCACGACCCGATTCGAAAATAAAGAATATTACCGAATCATGGCGTGAGTCATACCATAGTCATAAGAATAAAATCCTACAACCATGATATGATGAGAAATAGAGCCACAAAAATACAAATTCACTTAACATTACAAAATTAGAGTCGCAGTAGCTTGTAATTAACTACACACTAAGATCTTGAACAAACGGTTGACTACTTACAAAGATTAATTACACAAATCAACAACAAAATCCTAGCAGCTTGGTTGAAACCCGCTTCCTCAAACTTCGTCTTGAATTCTTTGAATCCTGCACAATCTATTAGGGTATGAGCATTCTAATGCCCAGTAGAGTACCCTCAAACCCCTCAAAGTCAGCTATCACTGTTAATCAAAGTGTCATGCATCAAACAACACAAGATATACCAATTATGCAATCATACCAGATAAATAAGTTTGCATATGCGGTGATGCTATGAACTCACTCCCTTCTAATCCCACTAATTCATATCCTAGGGCAGCAAGCCTGCATGTCCCATACCATACGTTTTACCACTGTGGCTCCGAATACCCTAAAATATGAACTAGCTCCCATCCGTCCCTTAACCCATTTTTCTTTTGTTTACGAATTTCTCAACTTTCACTTATCATTAGAGGCCCTGCTCCCATCACCCCAATATATTCAAGCTCTGCTTCCGTCACTTGAATATACTCCACATTTTATTAAGATATATCTAAAGCCTTCTCCCACCCCTTAGATATATCTCAAACAACACACACACACTCCAAACACCACTGTCTTTATGATGCATATGTAATGCAGCACAAACATCATTTATTGCTGCTGAATAATGCCACAGATAATAACAATAATATATCAGGCTTAATCACATGAATAATAATATTCACAAAACATCAAATAATATCCATGGAAAAACATCAATAATACTATTTACATAACATTAAATAATATTCACGGAAAAACATCAATAATAATGTTCACATAACATCAAATAATATTCATCGAGCAAAGCAACAATAATATTCATATTTATAATACTATATATAAGCACCAAGATTAAAAGTGATATAGCCCAATCATCGGGAAATCAGGAAACCCTACCTCAAGTCCAGCTAGCTTAACCTTGTGCAGTTTCGTCCTCGAAAGTACGCAGAGTAGAACACCTAGTTAAGATAATTTACTGATTAAAATTCATTGGAAATAAGGAAACAAAGTTGAGTGTCCTACTAGCGCACGTAGACCTAAAACCCCAAAATACACTTAACAAGTTGTTTGACCCGATTGTTACTCCCTTAACCTCACATCCAAGCAAGCATAGAACCAAGCGTTAAGGAAAAACTAATCTATTCCCCTCCTATAATAGTTCTACTCTTTGGGATGTTTAAAATCAGGTGGTTCGGCTCTAGACTCATAAAGAAAGTTTAAAAACATCAATTTAAAACTAAAATTTCAGTTTTGCTAAACATTTGGGTTGGAACATGTTAACTTTGAAAATTCACTAAATATTGAGTTTAAATCAAAATAATGTAAAACTTTCCAGATCACAACTAGACATAGAGACATTAAAGATGTCAAAATTTGATAAAAATTAGGGGTAAGGAAGCATGTCAAAATAGAAACCAAAACAGACTAGGCTGCATAATGTTTTTTTTTTTTTTTTTTTTTTTCAGGTTTGTACACTTTATTTTGGAAAATCACCAAAATTACAATTTACAACCAAACTAGATAAAACTTTCCAGATCTGAAGAAAATACGAGAAAGTAAAACATACTAAAATTTCATGAAAATCCAAGTTTAGGAAGTCTTCAAACACTTACTTCAAAACAAGGTATGCAGCAGAATCAAAACAATTCCAGCAGGATAGTCTCTACTTTGAAATTTCACAAAAAATCAATTTAAATTCAAATGGCACAAAACCAACTTTGAAATAACCCTTGAGATATTCATTTTGATGTACCAAAATCCCAAAATGAAATTGGAACAAAAATCACATCGAAATAATCTAGTACTTCACAAAAACACCCTTTGAAAGATATATATATATATACTTGAGGCATTCCAACCAAAAACTTGGGTTAAAAATTAGTACTCAAGGAGACAATAAAAAGAAGAGCTTCAAGCTTTCAAAGAATCATTTACTTGAGATGCTAGTGGCTAATTGGAGCAATTGAATGATAAGGAACAAGCCATTTGAGAGAGAGAAAGTACACATCTATAACAAGAGATTCAACATAATCAATTGAACAAGTTTTGTTCATACCAATTTTTAGAGAGTTATAATGGTTACTTTTGGATGATCTTTGGATATGTTATAAAGGGGATAATTTGGAGTAACTATCATGAAGAAACCATAGTGGTTTGAGCTTTTGATATGAGTGTTTTGGACTGAAAACGAGGAAAGGAACCAAGGTTGAAGATGATAAACAAGTTCCACTCTAAACGTTCCCAAGGTGGCTATAGAAGCCCAATCAATCTGAAATTTTGATATGTTATAATAGACAGCATTTCAAACAACTTTGAGGAAGGAACCAAAGTCATTTGAGTACAGGAAATCACAGAAACCAACTGAAACCGAGCATACTGCTGTGAAATCAGGAAATGGTAAACTTATTGTGATCATACCAACGTTTCAGAGCCTATACTAGTCGGATTGAGCTGAAATTTGAGTATGTTATAGGAATCATGGAAATGAACAACTTTTATGAAGGAAGTTTTCTCATTTGAGCTTCCGAAATATGAGTTCTCAGCAGCTTCAAGAAAGTGACGAATTTTGGATTTTGAAGAGGAACAAAAGAAAAATGAGAATGAAGATAAGTGAATGAGGAAGAAAGGATGATACAATGAATGATGAAGATAAGAGTGAATTTATGATTGAAAAGCCTTAATTAGAATAGGTGAGTCATCCATTTAGAAGTGTGGGTGATAATACAATGAATGGGAAGAAGAGGATGAGAAAGAATCTTAGGCTAGACTAGGTGACTCACTCACTATAGGTTTACAACTCATCCCAAAATCAGATTTTTGAAGACAAAGTAAGTGGGAAGGGGGGAAGAATGAAGGAGAGAAGAATTGCTTGGCCTACACGTTGCCTCCTTCTCTTTTTTTCTTTTCTTTGCCTACAAGGGTATTTTGGTAATCTATCACACATAGGGGTGTTTTGGTCATTTTTGTCCAACTTCAAATTAAACATACTTAATTTAATAATCTCAATCCAAAATCTCTTGATAAAATACCCATAATCATCCTCCACCATTATAACATTTTCACTAAAATATGAAAATCCACCTTAAATTTTTCGGGGTATTACATCAACGCCCCCATGCAGTAGCCTAGGTCATTCTTGCCTTTGGACTGGCCTGGATAAGTGAGTCCATTCCTGCCCAGTGTCACGACCCACATGTTGGAGGTTCAACCCACCAACTATTGGGCCAACCTAGAAGATCCATTTGTGAAAGTCAAGCCCAACAAGAGAAGCTCAAGGCCCTGCCCATCGGATGGATCATTCTAGATCCCTTAACTTAGTCCACATGTATAGATTCAATGTATATCTGTAGTAGATAGCAATGATTCCGAACCGTTAGATTGTTTTGATCCTAGCCCTCAATTTTGGGTAGCAGGTGAGCTAGGATTTCTATATAATGAGGGTGCCTTATTTGGTATCCTCACCCCTCAACTTGTAAAGCATTGAGTAGCAATATAAGCAAATATTCTTCTGAACTCTCTTGAGGTTTCTTATCGTTCTAGCTCTTGTTCTTGTGTTCTTGCTTGGTTCGATCTTATTTTACATGAAGGAAAGCTTACTTAGCTTGTTCGATATCGTAAAGCTCTGATACCAACTGTCACAAGATGACTGATTGAAGTCTTCCTTTTGTGAGGCCTTAGACTTGATCGCCTCTCGAACAAGCTAAGTTAGCCTTCCTTCTTGAAAAATAAAATCGAACCAGGAAAGAACACAAGAACAAGAGCTAGAATGATAAGAACACTCAAGAGAGTTTTGGAGAATATTTGCTTGTATTACTACTCAATGCTTTACAAGTTGAGCATGGGGGCAAATCAAAGAATGATCGATTTAGAGATGTAGTAGTAGCAATGGAGAAATGGCCTTCAAGGATGGAGACTATTGTTTGTGACTTCGATCAAAGACTCGATAAGGATGTCCTCACGAAAGCAACCTTTGAAGGCATGGTTGAAGAACTTCAAGGCCAATTTTAGGGAGCCCTAAACTCCATGCTGGACACTAATAAGTTGGATGTCCAAACCAAACTGGACCACTTCATGGCGGAACTCACTGCACTCGGCAATGAAGTGAAAGATGTGAAGGGAGATTGGGCTTTATGACGAGAAGCTATCTTGAACAAGGCTCATTGCCGAGTGCAGGAACCCAAGGTGTTATATACTTTCAAGTCCAAATCCTTTAATAGGAAGAGGGAGGCGAAGGAGCTAGACACTTTCCTATGGAATATCGAAAGGTATTTCATAAGAGGGAAGATGACGAGTCCAAAATCTCTACAACGACGTTGTTTCTCACCGACAATGCTCTCATGTGGTGGCGTCATCGATCCATGAAGATTGACCAAGGTACATTTAAACTTGAGACTTGGGATGAATTTAAGAAGCACATTATGTTGAATTTCTATCCAAAGAATGCCAAGTATGAGGCAGGAGAAGTTGAGATGGCTGAAGCAAACGGGGAGCGTGAAAGACTATGTCAACCTTGTTAGAGGCAATTGCTGCAGCTGAGTCTCTTGTCGAGTTTAAGAAGAACGATCAAAGCGACTCCAAGTTCAAAGGAAAGAAAGGCAACAATGAATTTGGTGGGGGAGACAACAAGCTAAAGGAGAGTGGCAAGTCAAGTGACAAGTCCGACAGTCACAAGTCATCCGGAAAGAAGAATGACAAAGGTGACAAGTATGCATAGAAGTGGAGTTCCTTTTACTCTTATCCATTCCGATGTTCGAGGTCTTGCTAAAGTTCCTACTCATGTTGGGGCTTTATAGTTTGTTACATTTATAGATGATTGCACCATTATGACTTGCATTTCCCTCCTTAAATCTTAATGGGAGGTGTGTTTAGTATTTCAACAGTTCAAAAACAGATTGGTGGAGACCCAATTTACTGCCAAAATGTTTGATTCTCCATTCTGACAATGGCGATGAATATGTCAACCGTAATCTACAACATTTTTCATGGCCCATGTCATTGAACAGCAACGGTCATGTCCTTATACACCTCAGCAAAATGGGGTGGTTGAGCACAATAATCGTTATTTGCTAGGGTTCTCCAACTCAAATATTGGCTTTGGTAATACTCAACTTCACTTTCTCTCTCACAGTTGATCATTTCGTTATAATCTGTCATATTTCTCGTCAAATCAAAGGGTAAAATGATCATTTGGGTGCTGACGAAGGTGGAATTGAAGAACTACAACAACCAATTTCGAATTCAAAAGAGCAAAAACCGGACACAAGTTCAAGAGCTATTACTCCTAGAAATCCGTTGGTCTAACAAGTAAAGCAGTAGAGTGCTTGCTCTCATCTCCCGTGACAACGAGTACGAGACACCTAAAACAATCTCAATTTTCAAATATATTAGTTATGCGGGATAAACCTAAAAAGCTGCGTGCGAGAGTACAAATCTCTAGCAAAGTAGACGTCCGTTTGACACGTGTCAGAAATGTTGCAGAAAACGAAGAAAAAGCAGCCTCCCCAATGGCTTCATTGAGATTCGACAGACAGAGAGCGACTTGTCCAATACTCTACTTTCTAGTCTAGTCTAGTATCAACCTATTATCAGACTATGAAGCATATCTATCAGCCTGTCACTGTCAGGTCTGTTTTGCACAACACCAGTCATAGTGACTCTGGACTTTGGACTCAGCAAGGTTGAACTTGAAGTAGAGCAGGAGGCCAGGTACGTACTAGTTCTATTCTACTGAAACACTGATCCATCAAAGTGGCAGAGGAGCAATGGCATCCCTAACGCCTGGCGTGCTATCGAAGCTCCTGGACAATGTGGGCAACAAGGACGTTAAGGTGACCGGAGAGCACCGGTCGGCGGTGCTGCAAGTCATCGAGATCGTGCCCTGGCCGGGAGACGAAGACAATGCCTGGAACTGGAAGAGTAGACCCAGAGGCTTCTTCTTGAAGCTGTCTGACTCACTGCATTCGGCCTACGTGTCCATCACAGACAACGACGACGACGACCTGGATTTAATATACAGCGACAAGATTCAGCTGGGGCAGTTGGTGTACGTGACTCAGCTGGATTCGGCCTCCCCTGTGCCGGTCCTTCGCGGGTTGAAGCCCATCCCCAAGAGCAAGAGGGCTCTCTCGCCCTCACCCCCTCTCTGCCTTGGCAATCCCAATCCCATTCATTTGCTCTCCACCGCGAGACCACCTGTTGCAGCGACTTGTACAAAAACAAAACCCTCTAATGCTAACACGAGAGAGGGCAATAACAAGGCCAAGCCAAAGCCCAAGTCCAAGTCCACACTCAGTCCACAGACCACTGATAATGAAAAGGCAAGCAGCAATAGGTTGGCGGTGGTGGACTCATCAAGGAGGCTGAGTTTGGATTCGGCCAGGAAGGCGTGGGATGCACGGACTACTACTTCTACGTCGCATTTCAAATCTCAGTCTAAGCAGCTTTCTTCCATTCCTGCACTACTCTCTCCCGCTGTTTGTTCTCTCTCTCTCTCTCTCTCTCTCTATATATATATATATATATATATATATATATATATATATTATATACTATATGAATGCTTCCCTTCATTGCTGACTCACAACTTTTTCTGCATTTTTCTAATTGTTTCATCTGCATGGTTTTTCTGTTTTCAACAAATCTCCACTTGAGTCATGCGCTAAAATTCTCTTACTCTGTCTCAGTACACTTTGTATTTATGAATGCCTTCTACGGCTTGCTTTTAAATTTCAATGTGTGCCCCCTTTTGTGGCTAAACCAAGTTTTTTTCTTCTTCTTTTAATTTCCTTTCTTTGCCTTGCCCTGCGCTAGTTATGTTCAACCTGTATCCGATGTAAAATTATATTAATTATATCACCTAAGCCCATCTTTACTCATTTTAGATTCAACCACCATCCCATCTCTTGAGAAATACTGTTTCTCCTCTGCACCCTGCTTTCGAACCACCGTTCTTGGAGTTTGATTACTGAATGGTGGCTGTCTCCACATTTGCACCAAAATATTCATGTTAATCGGTAAAAAGATGAAAATTTCAAAAGAAGGAAGGCACAAATATGAATCTTAAGACTTCGAGGTCGAATTCCTTTTGTATGTTAATGCATATGCCAGGGGTTCACATCCCTTCCAGGATAAATGGGATATGAACCCCTGGCATATGCTGTTAGAGCCTGAACTATATGCTAATTTCTACCTGAACTTGAAAGATCTATGCCATCTTTGGATTGGTGATTTGAAAGAACCCCTTCAATTTGAATTTGTAGTGTACTAAATTGTCTTATGCAACTTTACAAGTGTCAATTTTCTCTTTAATTGATGAAATGCATAACTGAATTTAATTATTTGAAGCATAACGAATTTTAAATGCTTATGAAATTTTATTTTTAGTCACTTTCTAGATCACTTCAATAAATAGTTTTCTTCTTGTTTTGCTCTTTTTCTCATTTCATGAAGCTGAGGACCAGATGTTGTTGCAGGTGGTTTCTGATAAGAAGCTTTTTACTAAGAACGATTCACATCTTAAGTATCCAAGTATGAGCGTTTCACCACTGAAAAATAAAAATGAGACCATTTCACCAAAACCAACGAATAAGTCTTCCAAGAAAGAATTGAAGTCCTTGCCTGAGGGAGCTCTTTCGAACCATCTTATTAGGGTGCCCCTAAGTTTCAAAACTTGGTCCGATCAAAAAATTTCTTGGAATGCTCTCCCATCTATCATTAGTGATCTTGGAAAGGTTTGCAATCAATTCCAAGTTCATATTGTTTTAGGCTTCTGTTATAATGTGATGCTTTTCATTATTTTCTGTGCTTATTGTTCTTAACCATTTCAGGGAGCTATTTGTCATAGGAACGTTGCATTTTCTGGTGCTGTACGTGCACTAGAAGAAGCATCAGCTGCTGAGGGTGTCATTCATTGCATGTGGTATGCATTTTATGTTCTACAGACCTATGCTTGCTGTGGTTAAATTTTTTTATGGTTGGTGCAAATATTAATGTTAGAAGTGCTAATCAACACAGTTCTTTTACTCTTATGTGGATTTAGTATGGGAGTAAATGGTATTGCAAATTGTTTTCTTCATATGATTTGAACATCAGAATAGAAATATAGATACGCAGGATGGGAACCGATCACGTTCATAGACCTTATTCTGGATTAGTGAAATGCATAATTAAGAAAAAAAACAGAAATTTGAAAATACTAAGTGCTGTGGTGACTGTTTGGGTCGGGGTAAACTTATGCTGTTGTAGAATGTAGGCAGTTTGGAGTAGGACAGTTGTGATGCTACAGTGGGTTGCACACAAGATTCCACTTGTGTATGCAGTTGCTGAGCCTTCCACTGCGGTGCAATTTCATCTTACAGCAAAAACTTGAGCTTAGTTTCAATTTTTTTTTTCACTCAGTATGTCCAAGTTAGCAACTGTTTAATGACAAAATGTATTGGCATGAAACAGGAAACTTCTAAATGTTTGATTGGGTTTTCTTAGCCTGCTCTAAATTAATTCGAGCAACAGTATGTATTCCCTTACTCTTGCATGTGAAGAAATGATGATTAAGTTTCCTTTTCCAGCATGTTTGCAGAACTCAGTGAGTCCTCTCACAAAGTTTCTGCAGGACCACTGGTTGATAAATTTTTGGAGCTCCATCAGAATATGGTGAGAGCAGCAGAGGTTGTAGACTCCTTGCTCAACACAGGCCACCCAGATGTGAAATCAAGCAGTTCTGGTGGCCTACAGGGTTGGGTGTCACATGCGTGTAAAAGTTCCACTGGTAAGAATGCCACTTCATGGGTGGAAGCTGCGTTAGGAGCAAATCTTTCCAAATTCAGTTTGTTCAGAGCACAAGGCAATGGTGAAATTCCAAATTGTGAGAAATATCATTACATTGTCATAGAGAATACTGCAGTGGAATTTAACTTGGAAAATTGCTCACCCCAAAATAAACAAAATCCTCCACGACGTATTCCAGCTGTGAAGAAAAGGAGCACTGGGATGGAAGATTGCCCCAAGGAAAGGAGATTAAAAGAGACAGCAAGTTTAATAGAAAAACTACTCTTAGTTTCTTGTCAATGGTTCTTAAAGTACTTGGAGGATTCCTTAAATGTGGGGTTCAGATTGAACAAAGAGGAAGGAAGCTCTGAGATTACATGTTTGCTGGGGCAGCTTAAAAAGGTGAATCTATGGTTGGATGACTTAGTCAAGGGTGGGATTCCAGTAGATAAGAGAATAACGGACTTGAGGAAGAAGTTATATCAGTTTGTACTGGAACATGTTGAATCCGTTTTCTCAAGTAACTAGATAGATATGTGCCTCTAGGATGAACAGAAATGTCACTTCCAAATACATTCTTTATTACCACTACTCATTCAAGTTCAGGTAGAAATTAGTATATAGTTCAGGGTGTAACAGCATATGGCAGGGGTTCACATCCCTCCCAGGATACAATGTGTTTCTCTGTTTTATATTGACAATCTCATTCTTAACTTCAACAAGTTCAGGGATGGTGAACAGAAAACAATATTAGAGGGTCTCTCTCTCTCTCTCTCTCTCTCTCTCCCTCTCTCGCAACACACTTCTGGACCAGTCTGCCTTGTGATGGTGCACAGAAAACAATATTATCCTGGATTGTTCCCTTAACTTGGAAGAATGTTAAACAAAGTTGGAATGGGAAAAATGTAAGTAATATTTTCCTTTTGCCTTTATCAGCCAGTGCAAATGTGCTACGGTATTTCAATTTACATAAGAGAAAAAAAAAGTAAAAGAAGAAAAGAAAAGAAAGAAAAGCCCCTTCCTTTCATCCTGGCTGAGGAACCGTATGTTTGAAAACAAGTGATCAGTCCGTACTGTGCATATTGAGCTGGTCAAGAAAATAGGCGGCAGACGATTGCTCAGAAGTTGAAGTCGCTGATCCCATTTGAGGTATCTTGTCCACAGAAGCTGCAGCAGTCTTGTTTAGAGCTTTCTTTCCTCTGCACGATTTCATGTGTGAGTGCAATTTCTCTGGCTTAAACTGTTTCCTGCACTGCCTGCATTAAGTCATTCAAATTTTAGCCAATTTGATCGGTTTTGCAGTTCTAGCTTTATGAATGCAATGCTAACGGTCATTGTTTTTTTTCTTTATCTTTTGCGAGTTTGATATGGTCACACATGCTGCTTATACTTTATAAATTTGTGCATTTGACTTGAGGATTGTCTCAGGGGAACCTGTATATAGTTATACAACAGGAAAAAAAAAAGAGAGAGAAAAAGGTGTACTTTATAATAAGCCAATTAGACTAGACCGAACTGAATCTTGCGAGACCTGAGAGATTCCGAGTGGGTTAGAAGCAAAACTCTAATTGACAAGTGTCACACTTTGCACTGAGCCGGTCCACCATTACTTAGGATCTCTCTCTCTCTCTCTCTCTCTCTCTCACACACACACACACACACAACACATTACACTTTAGTTGATCATGAAAATGTCAAGGGGTTTAGTACACAAACAATTGTCATTTCGTTTCCTATCTGGTGAGGTGAGGTTGTAAGACCTAGCCAGATTTAATATCTGGTACTAAATTCAGTTTGGTCGAGCAACCCATCCAGCCCGTCCAATTTACAACCACGGGCGACATGCCTATAATTGGATGGTCATTAGTCAAAGAACGCAATACCCTTTGGTTATGATATCAACCTACCTACGGAAATAGCAATAGGCACATCTCTCTCTCTTCCTCTCTCTCTCTCTTAAATAAAAGTATCAAAAAGTGAGTCAAGAAGAAGAGGGAAAAGTTACCATAGTCACTTACGAGCAATGCGGCCCACCGACAGGCCTGTAAGCTGCGGAAGCCACTTTTTGGCTACTAAACTCGGGCTCCTTTTGCCGCTTGTTTGAACCCTTTTCTCCATCGAAGCTATTCCTGCAGCATCAAATCCAAACACAAGCAAGCCTTAGCCAATACATGCATACATGCATATGTATTAATAATCTTCAGTCATCATTATCAAATATATTGTAATGTAGAAAGAACCCTATATATACTTACCCTTTGTGTTGTGCACGTATTGATTAATTTTGAAATGATTCTTCTTTTATCAAGAATTTAATTGACATACACGTACGCACCTAGTAGCAGTACTAGTATGCTTTTGGGCTTGCTGCGGCTGCTCCTGCGAATTCCAACAAGTCCCAAAAACTCCAGCAGACCCACCCCTGCTCTTGTGATCTGCTTTACAAATACGATCAGCCTTGATAATGTCTTGGCTGCTCCATCTGGTAGACTTGTCGGAAGTTGTTGTTTTATTGGCCCGATTCAACATGACTAATATGGCGTCATTTGTGTCCACAGCACCACAAGTGATCAAATTGCGGAACATGCCTTTTGAATTGCTCTTACAACCATGTGCGGCTGGTGATTGATGAGACGATGAATGCGAACAAGAGGAGGAAGAAGAAAATGAAGATGGAGCCATTTCTTTGTCCTTGTACTTGTTGTTCTTCTTCTTCTTCAATAAAAACTTGGAATAGAAAGAAGAGTTTTCTGACTTGTTGCTCTGTTGATAGTTGGAGTTGGGGTTGAGTGTGTCAGCTGAGTATTTCTCATCTCCTTGGGGTTTCATTGCATCAAATTCATTGGTCAAATTAGACCTCTCTGAGCCCACATGAGGTGATTCGTCGCTGATTTCAGAGGATACTTTTGTTTGGATATCTATATCATTCTTGGACTGTTTGTGTAAATGAAAGGCCTCTTGTTTAGAAAGAGTAGGTGGCTGAACCTCATCCTTAACGGGCTGCTCTTTGAACAAGCAACTTCCCGTTTCGGCATATGATTTCGGAGGACTATCTGTTACAGTCAGTGGTCATCATAAGTTGACCAAAAATGATTCCGAATATGAATATATACGAAATTAGTGGAAATTAACAATTTAACCTTATATACAGGGTCGATATAAATGGTTTTGATAATTAATGGAAATCAATCAAATTGATTACCAAAAGCGGAATTGATGATCTCGGATCCCTTGAGGACATATTCATTGTCAGAGATTGGTGTGATGAGGTCGTCGTCAAGCAAGTCTTGCCAAACATAACCCGTCTTGTACCTCCTGCCATTCCATATTCACTTATTTTAATGGCTTACCATGAAAATGAAAATTAAATCATTGTAACTAACTAGCTCATGGCGGTCTCATCAAAATGGCATGTATTTCTCTTTTTCAAGGTTGGAAAATGTCCCAAGTTCGATGAAGCAATACCTCTTGTAAGACCAAGCGAAGGCCTCTGGCATGTCCTTTCCTCGCAAATCCGAAAGCCACCTCTTAACGTCTTTTTAATCATAATTAGAGACAAACAACAACAATACTAACCATCATCATGAATTGATTGAGTAATTCATTAATCATCAGGCATACATCATCTCAAATATTACAAAGTACAGTATCAAATACTTGAACAAAGGAAGAGGCATATATATACGACAGATGTTGATCGCTACCTCGCAGATAGACGCCGTTGCGGGTAAGATGGAGGACTCGAATGAGATGGGGATGATCTACGCGACCCATTCGATGACTGAGGAAGTAGATAATTTGAAGTCGCCTCACTTCACCTCCTAATCCAAATGCACCTTTCACTTCCATTGAAGATATCACTCTTCTTTCTTTTCTTCTACTACTATTTGTGCTGCCAAAAGCAACAACATTAATTATTAATATGCCAACAAACATACATACATAGTACATAAATATACATACAGACATCAACAAGGGAAGAAATAGAACAAGACACTTCTCTTCTTTTAAAAATAAAAAATAAAAAAAAATAAAGCTATTACTAGCTATAGTTGTCTCAGGAAACCCCAAGAGAGATCTTTGTCTCTCGGCCGGCCTGCGCTACTAAAAGAAGAAAAAGACAAGTTTGCTTTCATGTACTTGTTTGATCCCTATATTAATATTAATATTCAAATTTCAATTTTAATATGCAGGCCTAGCATGCATGTTGCTACACAACTATATATATAAAAACAATTTATCTGGAAAATTAAAGCTACACTTTCTCGCTGAAACGAAAAGGATTCATCGGTAGTCGAGAGATTACCAGTTTGTTTTTTTTGGTCAAAAAGATTACCCAGTTTTTGCTTCTCCCTATTTGGTGCTGTTTTCTTTCCTCTTTCTGTCTCTGGTACGTACGTTTGGAGAGAGAGAGAGACACAAAATTGGTATTGAGCTTAGTATTACTATACCTGTTTGCAGGATATCTGGAAGATAACCAGAAGATTTGGTCGCACGCAGCTAGCTAGCTACACGTGCCCGATCGAGCTTTAACAGATTTCCACCCAGCTTTTGACCAGAATAATTCATCAAAACAATTCTTCTTTCCCTTTATGAGGTTGATGATTATTACCTATGATAATCCAATCAGTGTGATTTATTCCTTTTTAAGGTAACTACTATTTTGAAATTTTCCCTTCTTTGGTAAAATATAAAGTATTGATATATACCCTACTTTGTCACGTTTAATGATGATGTCAAAGACTCCTAAATGGTGAAGATTCTGTTATGTGTCTTAAGAAAGATTTCTGACATGATAAGACTTGAATGACATTGACATCTACAAACCATTTGGTTAGGGTCCGGGTGGTGAGCTATGTTTCTAGGGCATATTTTTGCTCACCACTTTAACCCAAGGTGTATATCACCACATTTCTCAACACTTGACACGTGTTCCTTGACATAATCATAGTTAACTCTTTACTTTGTATTTATACAACCTTGGTTATGTTAATAGACACGTGTCAAATGTTGAGAAGGGTGGTGAGGGTACACCTTGAGTTAAAGTTGTGAGCAAAAATGCTCCCATGTTTCTAAACCATGATGTATACGGATATACAAGTAAGGGTCTTTTAATATAGACCCATTCCATGTCAAAAATGTTGAAAAAATCCTAAAGAAACAAGAAACCAAACCTCCCCCCTTCTAGCATCCGCGTTGTCACACCTCCACCAATCTAGCCAACTCTTATGTGCTCCTAAGACTCCCTTTGCCATATTTGCTATGGATGTCTCGCTCAAAAGTAATTAGGGAAATATATACAAAATCTCATAATTCTACTCAAATTAAATAATTACAATAAAATACAAATTCTCCTAATAGGAAAGTTGACTTTGACTCACGCCAATACTCTCCCCATCAAGTTGGTGCATAGATATTGGTAATGCCCAACTTGTCAAATGAGTCTTCAAATCGGCGTTTTGACACGGTATAGGTCAACATATCTGTAAGTTGCTTTGAATAAGGCACAAAAGGTATAGAAATTAACTTATGCTCCAGCTTCTCCTTAATGAAATGTTGATCAACTTCTACACGCTTAGTTCGATCATATTGCGCTGGATTGTTAGCAATTCAAATGCAAACTGACTATCACCGTGGAGCTTTGTAGCAGCATCTGGTCTAAACCCAATTGCAGCAAGTAACCACCTCAACCATAGTATTTCACAAATCCCTTCGGCAATCCCTCTGTACTCAGACTCTGTAGAGGACCGAGATACAACATTTTGCTTCATGCTACGACACGTAACTAGGTTACCATCAACAAAGGTGAAGTAACATGATGTAGAAAGTCTATGTGTAATATTCCTTGCAGAATCTGTGTTAGTGTAACCTTCTAGATCCAAGTGACCATTTTTCTTAAATAATAAACCCTACCCAGGAGCAGATTTTAAGTAACTTAGAATACGCATCACAGCAGCCATATAATCCTCACTGGGTGAATGCATAAATTGGCTAGCAACGCTTACTGCATAGGCAATATCATGGTGTGTCAGTGATAAATAGATCAATCTCCCAACCAACCTTTGGTATCTTTCTTCGTTAGTTGGGACCTAATCCACATAAACCTCAAGTTTATGATTCTCAATAATAGGTGTATCAGCTGGTTTACATTCAAGAATCCCAGTATCTGCTAGCAGGTCAATGACATACTTCCTTTGTGAAAGAAATATGCCATGTTTAGATCGAGTGACTTCCACTCCTAGAAAATATTGGTTTGTGAATGTACTTGTTTCATTTGTGACGAAGGTTCGCGATCGAAGCTAGGTAATGCGCATAAATGGTTTTATTTTTAACTTGTTCTTTTTTTGTTCTGTAACCAAAAATAATAATATTATATGTTGGCACTAAAAACTGAATAGATGGAGATGAGTGCAACTTACAAGAGATGGATGATCGAGAGATCGATTGAATGTTGAATGCCGATTCTTCCTGTCCTTGGATGCTGATCCTGAATAGAAAGAAGTCGAGACTCGTAAGGTCTATGGAACCGGTGTGGAACCAACCTAAGACCCTTCGATGCCGAAGTAAGTTTGTTGTTTTAAGAGCTCTTGCTGTTGACCATATAGAAGTATAAAAGTCAAGCTGAAAAGTCTTACCCCTGTATTGTAGTGGAGGGGCCTATTTATAGAGGGCATTTAGTATGCTCTTAGTGCTCATTTTCGATGTGGGACTCGTGGGAGGGCCTCCTGAGGTCGACACGAGTCTTTAGATATTTTGGGCGGGTACTTCGAGGTTGATTCTCTACAATCGGTAAGGGATGCCGATTGTAGACGAGTTGGGCTCGTAATGGCTGTTCGCAGCTTTGAGACAATGCCATCGGTGGCCGATGCCGATTGTCCGAGGCCTTGGGTACTTGGGCGAGTTTATAAGATCCACGTGTCGTTGTACGAGTGGAGGGTCAGATATGGTACAAACATTATACTATTTGAACTCTCATATAGGCCTTTAGATAGCAAGTTATTTCTTTTTTTTCCTTTTTCTTTTAAGTCTTGGGATTTCTTTTTCTTTCTTAAAATGATTATTTAGAGAAGTGATTCTCCATAAAAGTGCTTGTTGGCCTATCCAGAATCACTCTCAAACAAGCCCTTAGTCGCCTAGCAAACTTCTTTTCTTCATTTGTTGTATATATGAATAATCTAACAAAAGGAGAGAGGGGACTTGTGAAATATTTGTACAAAATTGTTACAGCAAATCCCATTGTAAAGGTGATCCCCAATATGTGTTGTGTGTTGTGTTTGTTTACTTCAATTTTATACTCGTTAGGGCAAGTTCAATAGTTGGTTCTAAATGCTCTAAAAACGGTGGATATTGCCTCATTTAGAGCTCTAGTGGAATATTTCTCACAATGAAGGTTCTATATTTTTCATGCTATAATTTACGTGTTAAATTTTTTTATTGTGAAATTTTTTTTTTTTTTGGTTAATGTATATTTATGTTATATTAGTTTTTTTTTATTATAAACATTTCAAGTAAAAAAAATTAAAATTTGGATGAGATTATGAAAACAACAATTTATTTCATAAAAGTAGCCGTTGCTTTTTATAAAAACTTGCCGTTGCTTAACATAAAAGTAGCCATTGCTTTGCTACTTATTAAACCAATAATCGAACGATTGAAAAAAAGGAAAAAAAAAAAAAAAATAGCATTGATATTGTTTGTGACTGTTGCAGCTTTTTATTGCATTCAAATTGAACCGTTGATAAGCAATGGTAGCAACAAGATGCGGTGGGATGCGGAGAGTAAGAATTACCAGTGCACTTGGCAAGTGGCTTACAGGAAATTAATATAATTAAATTAAGTGACAAACAATTACACATCCAAATATCACATTATTAATAATGCATGAATGCTCTTCATCTAGTCCTGTTAATTCATATAACTGGACAAGCAGACATGCACGTCCCATACCATGCTTATACCACTTGGTCCCAAATGCCCATTTATATGAACTAACACCCATCTCAATCATCCCATAATTCCCATTTTGTTAGTCATCTTGTCTAACTCCCTGTCGCCAGTCCCGAATCACCCAATAAAAACCATGTGCACTGTGGGATCCCTGAGACCTGGTACCTGCCAAGAGTTAGACTCAACTACACAAAAGACTATTTCCATTACTCTCTTTTCCACCATTATTTCTCAATCCAACAACTCCAACCAATTTCGAGGACATGATATAATTATGCCTTTCACATATCTCATGTATCTCACAACAATGTAAATATTCAAAATATCACCAATGTAACAACATTGTTCAACCAGTCAAGAACACATAAACATTCCAAGAAAAACATTCAATTGTAACAAGAATATTAATCAAATAATCATATCACAAATAATATATTGTTCACAAAATTTAATTAAATCAATCTTTGCAAAAGGCCCCCAAGAAACCCCTACCTCGTTTCCAAAGCTAGCTCCAAGTTAAGAAAACACACAAGCTACGACCCCTAACTCCTCTTGAGAATTTGATCACCACTTGCTTTCTCTTATTTTCTTTCTTCTTCTTCTTCTTCTTCTTCTTCTTCTCTCTCTCTCTCTCTCTCTCTCTCTGTGTGTTTATTTTTCTCTTCTCTTTGCATGCACTACTATGCAACGTCTTGTGTTTTCAAAATCAAAGGCAATGACCCCTATTTATAGTAAACACTAAGGCAGCATGCCAAAAGATAACTTCAATGCTTTTAGGATCACCTCCTGAAGTAACTTTTCCTTCACTCCAAATCAATAGAAGGATAAGAAGATATATAGTGAAGACACGCAGTGATGACTTCAACTATCTAATTCAATGACACATAATTAGTTTGCAAGTGAATAAGCAAGTAAACCATAATTGTTTGACACATGTTGACTACGTGGGGTTTTAAAAAGAACTCTCATGCATGAATTTTTAATAGCTATGCATGAGATGTTACTAACATTAACTAATCTTAATATTAAAAGCCAAATTTGAGAAAATCATCAAAATCCTTTAAAAAGAATGAATTTGCACTAGGTGAAGCAATAAAACATAGACTTCCACAAAATGACTATAATAATTTTTTTTTAAGTACAATAATTATAATTATAATTTAATACCTACCAAAGTAATAAAATATTAACATTTTTAAGAATAAGGATTCTCACACTTTTCCTCGAGTGGGGCCCAATTGAGTTTCAATGGCTTCAACCATGTCCCTATATTTATGTATGTGGTTGCATCCCTCCGACTAGGCTGAGGGATTTACAGCCTAAAAAGTCGACCATTAGGGATGGATTTTTGCTTAGGTTACTGCATCTTGGAGCCCCATGGTGGTTCAGCCTGCTTTAAAGCCTCCATGGAACTTGCTCTTAGCCATACTTTTCCACATACTTGCTTGTAATGGATAAGAAAGAGCCTTATACTAGTAGAATAGTGTACATTTTAATTGGCTAATTCAACAGTTTGTGTTGGCGAGATCCTAATTATATTAGGATTTTATGTATTTCTATTTTGTGGAAATCTTGTGTTATTAGGAGTTTATTTGTTTCTTTGTATAACCTACTATGGTTTACACATTTGTATTATAAATACCTTCTTTTGGAGAATGAAAATATATCCGAAAATATTCTACCCCATATTGTTGGACTTGGCATCAGAGTCGACTTTTTGGTGACGTGGGTGTTGTGTCCACCTGTTTTATAGCTTCATTTTTTTTTCTACCTGTGTCGTGTGTGCCTTCCTGGGTTTGTGTATTGTGTTGTACTATTCGTGACGTTCCTGTCTTCGTGCATCTGCCGTATTTGTGCCTCTACTGTGTTCCACTGTGTACTCTGTATTGTTCGTGCCTCTACTATGTTTGTGCCTGTCTTTGTGCATCTGTAGTATTTGTGCCTCTACTGTGTTCTGCTATGTACTTTACCATGATCTGTTGAGTTTCTGCTACAATCATGGGTGATAACTCCGTTGTTGGTGTTGTTGATGCTGCTTCTACAAATTTGTATGCTTTTGACTCTATTCCAGGTATTGGCTCCAATACTTGGATAATTGGCACTGGTGCTTCTGATCATATAACTTATTATGCTAAATTTTTTGATGAGTTGTCTAGTAACACCCGTGACCTATACATAACTAGTGCTAATGGCTTGCCCTTTCCAATTATTGGCAATGGCACAACCTCTCTCACTCCTACTCTGTCTTTGTCTCGTGCGTTACTAGTTCCCACTATCCATTGTAACTTGTTATATGTTGGTTAATTATTTAATACACTTAATGTTTCTGCTACTTTCTATCCTACACCTTACTCTTTTCAGGATCTCAAGACTCACTAGACGATTGGGCATGGTAAACGGATAGGGGGTTATATTATTTGACATTGCCTGCTACATCAGTTCGTGATTGTGTCGTTAATATTGTTCAAAGTTGCAGTGTCAAAGATAAACAACAAATTTGGTTATGGCATTATTGCTTGGGACACCTATAGTAGAGCTACAAAGCCTTTTGATTTAATGCATTCTAATGTGTGGGGTTCAACTCGCGTTACTTAGAACATATTATGTTGATTTGTTACATTTATTGATGATTGTACTCAACTCACTTGGGTTTTCTTGCTAAAAAATAAATATGATGTTGCTTCCATCCTTCTATAGTTTTGTACTATGGTGTCTATTCAGTTTCAGGCTTGGTTCAAAGTATTCCGGACTGATAACGGAAGAGAATATGTGAATTATATTTTAGCGTATTTCTTCCGTGCTCAAGGTATTATTCACCAAATGACAACCCCTTTTACCGCTCAACAAAATGGTGTATCTGAAAGGAAGAACCGACAATTGCTTGAAGTTGCTTGCTCACTCATATTGGATATGTTTGTTCCCCATCATCTTTGGGGGCATGTTGTTCTGTCTGCTGCCTATTTGATTAATCGTACTCCTAGCGAGGTTCTTGATTTTAAGACTTCTCATGATTTGTTTGGTGACAATATTTCCCCTATCTCCGTCTCCAAGTTTCCCTCTAAAATTTTGGGGTGTGTTGCCTATGTTCGTATCCACTCTCGTCAACGAAGTAAACTTGATCATTGTGCTCTGCGCTGTGTATTTATTAGTTACCCTTCTACTCATAAGGGTTATAAGTGCTATCATCCACCTACCCAGAAGGTTCATGTTACTATAGAAGTGCCTTTCCATGAAGAAGTGCCCTATTCTGTCTCTCCCTCATCTCCAATTCAGGGGGAGAAGGGGAGTGAATTGAAGAGTCTTGGATTAGAGAGTCTTGGACTTGAATTATAGAATGATATATTTGAAGATGTTACTATCGGGAAGAAAACGACCGGTCGCATTGGAGAAAACGACCGGTTGCCACAGCCTAGAGCTGAAGATGGTTCTCTCTGTGAAGAAACGACCAGTCGACATTTGGAACTCGACCGGTCGACTGAGTCTGGCAATGACGAAATCGCTCTCTGTGAAGAAACGACCGGTCGACAGCTAGGATGCAACTAGTCGACAGCTAGGATGTGACCAGTCGATTGTGCCTGAAAATTGTGATAGTTGTTGGGGCCTTTTTCCTTCGGAAGGCTCATATGGGCTTGTTGATACTTGGACCGCCATAGAATGGTGAATCAAGCATTCGTTGCTCCTTTTTCTGAGTTAGTAAGAACTAGGTCCAAAGCATCCTGAGGGAGAAGCAAGTCCTAGAGGAGTATTTTGTTCTTATTCTAGCGGCTGCGTAGTTTGAGCTGATGTTTCCGGGAGCTAGACGAAGAGTTGGTGATGGTGTATTGATGTTGCACAGGCTTGGCATGAGAGTTTGCTTTGGTGAATCAAGATACTACTAGACTTGGCATGAGAGGCTTATGGCGTGGGAGCTAAGAGAAAATGAGCATAAAGAAAGGATTAAAGCGTGAGATTTTGGGTGTTTTCGGCAGTTTGACAAAGAGCTTGCGATGTCTGCATTTTCTTACCAAAAAGGTAATGACTGTGGTTCCAACTTAGCTTGAGAGGATAGGTGTTTCAGATTTGGGATGGAGCTTTTTGAGAGAGAGAAAGAGAGAGAGAGATAAAGGATGGGTGGGTTGAGTAGATTTCCAGCAGCTTAACGATTGCTTGGTCATGCTCTGGATGGTTGAAGATGACTTCCTGATGTTGATATGAGATTATATGAGCTTGGCATGAGAGCTTAGAGTGTGGGTGTGGGAGCTAAAGACCCACAAGTTTAGCAAATGAGAATGCTTGTGCTTGGCTTGGTGTTTGATATGCTTGAGTTTGGGTGTTGAGAATTTATTGTTTGAAGTTATGGCTATGGTGGTTTGATTATTTGGCTGTGATGGTTGTTGGGATACTTACAACAATCAAATGAATGGGGTTTCAAAGAGCACGGCTGAGGAAAGAAAAGCTTAAGACTTTGAAGGCTTTGTTGTTTGTGACTATGATTCTATAGAGATTTATGAGTTCTTGAGGTGGGAGGATGGAAGGAAAAGCTTGAGGATTGAAGGCTATGGTGTTTATAACTTGGAAAGGTATGAGGAGAAAGGAAAAACTTGGAGTTATGCTTGGTGAGGCTTGATAGGGAAAATAGAGGATTTCAAGTCTAAGAAAGTAGAAGAAATGGTTGTGATAGCTGATGAATGGCTGGGATGGCTGCTAGAATGCTTGCAGCAATTAAAGGGAGGAAGCAAGGTGGTCTGATGGTTGCTGGGGTACTTGAACAACCAAGAGATGGAGGTTGATGGCTCATGAATGACTTTGATGGCTGCTGGAATGCTTGCAGCAGCTGAAGAAAGGATAAGTTCTCATGGTTGCTAAGAGGCTTGCAGCAACCAAGAGGAGTTGGTTTTGCCTATGAAATGCCTCCCAATTTATAGAAGGTGAAAGCTCTCTTTGGTTTCCAATAGGTAAAAGGAAGTCTTGGAGCTAGTTTATTTCCAACGGGTAAAGGGGAGCATTGAGACATTCTTATTTCCAACATGTAAAGGTAGACATTAGAAAATGACTATTTCCTATGGGTAAAAGAAAGTGTCAGAATTGGCTTGTTTCCAGTGGGTAATAGAGAGTGCTTGAAGAATATCTCATTTGCTTACCCACATTGGAGAACTCCAAGTAATGGGCTTGGACTTTGGTGCTCCCAAGTAGCTAGCCTAAAGTCTCCATTATCTAAGAGCTTCCGTGGGCTTTGTGGACCTCCGTAACCTTCCACACCACAATATCTCGTGCAAGCCCCGTAAACCACATGACTTGGGTTCATGTGAGCTTAGTAGGTGATTGACATATGAAAA
Organism: Prunus avium; assembly: GCF_965620075.1. Classification (NCBI taxonomy): domain Eukaryota; kingdom Viridiplantae; phylum Streptophyta; class Magnoliopsida; order Rosales; family Rosaceae; genus Prunus; species Prunus avium. The sequence continues at coordinate 264,419 of NC_142285.1, read as the reverse complement.
ATGTATTATTGGCTTGGCATGACATGCACACTATTTCTATATTTATTTAATGAATTAATTCGCAAAATACAATTTGGATTAACGCATGACCAATATTATATGTTATATTGGGCTTTAAATGTCTTTGGGCTTCTCATGACTTTTTGGGCCTCAACAATAGTGATCCTTGTGACCTGTGTGCAGTTGAGTTTGATGCAATACCCCCTTCTGCCCTGCCAGTGCCCCAATCTACTCGTGATAGTGAATCAAGTGAGGTAATTTCTAATGATCTATCTGTGTCAACTTATCAGTTACCCCCACAAACTACTCATGGGAAACATAAAGTAAAATATTCTCCTGATATACATGCTAAGTCTAAATATCGCATTAGCCATTATGTGTCAACTCATCGCTTATCTAAATCATATCCCTCATATTTGTGTCAATTATCTAGTGTATGTATGCCAATTAAGTTGCATGCACTACTATAAAATAGTTAAACAACGACACAAAATAGACGACGTTGCATCTATAAACCGTCGTCATGTTTTAAAAGACGACAGTTTTATAAAACTGTCGTTGTATATTATCTTACACATTGCTGAAATGAGTTTGATTTTAAAAACACGACACTTGTCAATTAACAAGCGTCGTCTTTCAAAACGCGCGAAATGAAAAGACCCACTTAAGTGAATTCGCGATCTTAAATTTTTAGATTTCTCCCCATCGCTCGAAAAAATCTCTCCCTTCTTTTGAAACCCTCAACAACTCTTTGGATCTCCTTCAACCCTCTTAAACACTCCCTCTCACCTCTGAAGCACTCATCTCTATAATGTTCACTACCATCGTCACCAAGCTTGCTGGCATAGGAGTCAGAGTTTGTGATTTAATGTTCTAGGCCCACTTAAGCCCCTTGGATGCCGTCAACACCGAGCTCGCTGGCATAGGAGGTCACAATCTCTTCCTCTTCTTCTTCTCTCTAGCTATGGTTTCATTGTATGCATCAATTTAGGGTTCTTCAAGTTGGACTAGTTTTTATCAATTAATTTTGGGGGATTAGGGTTTTCGATGTCTGATTTTTGGTTTAATAATTTGTGTCCAATGCGATTAGTATCAGATCTAGTCGGATCATCGACATGCCTTTGCTCCGGCTGAGGAAGAGAAGCCGGACAAATATGAAATTCCACCATCCCCTGCTCCCCCTCCCCACCAATACAAGGCTAAGCCTGATGAGTCCAAAGCTTTTGCTGTTATTGAGAGTAAATTTCTCCAAATCTCCCTCACTTTATTGAACTTTGTTTTTGTTAAAGCTATAACTTCTATATGCTTGGTTGTAAGAATCTGATTTTCTTATTCTTGATGTCTTGGGACTTGTTTGAAATATATGTTATGTTTGTAAATGGAAGATCCTATACACAAACATGAGAGACTTTGTTCTCAGCTCTTCCTTGTCCATGGTTCTGCTGCCCAAGTACATTGGTGGCCTGGGGATCAAGCTTTTACTCCTTCTAGACGTCACTTGTGCAGACAACGACAGACTTTGGGGTAAGCTATGTGTATGTTTCACTCTTTTCTTTTATTCTTGGAATTTTCTTTTTCACCCTCTTTCACAATTTGTGACAAGGCAGAACAATTGCCTTCCAATTTGCAGAGCTTGGTTTTGATATTTATTCCCTTTTCAGGAAATTGATTTGAAGCAGTGGGTCTCATATTCGTGGTGGCTTCTTTGTCTAACTCATCAGGTACAAACCAAAGAGTTATTTGTATTTCTTTGAGTTTGGCAGTACTAACTTCATAGCTGAACTTGTTTTTTTATTTATTTTTAATCTCGACATTTATTGGTGTGCATAAAAAATACAACAGCCACAAATTTGGATTTTACCCATCCTCACTGAGGAATTAAAACCATCTTCACTTTGGGTCTAAAGACCAAATTTTGGTTTGTCATAAGGAAGAGTCACTAGCAAAAGGTTGAAGGCTTTACATCTATTTTGACTTGGATTGTTCTTATTCTTGTTTTGCATTTTTCCTTTCTTGAACTGTTCTTTAATACTCATCATGTTTTGCATTGTTCCTTTCTCTCTGCTTGAAAATGTTCGATCTTTGCACATAAACTTCAGCTTCAACTGTACATTCAAATTCTTCATTACTGTCTTAATTTTGTTGGTTTGTTTGGTGAGGACAAAAAAAACAAGGAGAAGTGAGATTCTTACTTTGTTGGATCACAAGAAATGGATAACACTATACAACTAAGCTTATGGTAGTATTAGTTTTCAATATAGCTATGGGGTTGGTTTCTTGGGTTCTTGAATTGATAAGTCATTTTCCAATGCATTTCTAATCAACCAAACATAAAGAGTAATTGCTAGGAAAGAATTTCCGCTAATGTTGTTTATCCTAGTAGAGCTGAAATTTTCTCCTTTTTGTGACTTGCAACTTGAAAATAGTACATCAACTGACTAGATATTAGGGTACTTTTTACACACTTTAGTAGTTGATTTTTCAAATTTGCACATTTTAGTTCTTAAATGTGGTCATTTGTGTTAATGTAACTGTGTATTTAATGTGTGTAGCTAATTATGTTTAGATATCTTAATTTGGTTTTAATGGAATTTTTAGTGCAGGTTGCTCAAGTGCTTCTCACACTACCATATTCATTTTCCCAATTGGGTTTGCTATATGGGATTCTATTTCAGCTTTTTTATGGGTTGGTGGGAAGCTGGACTGCTTATTTCATCAGTCTGCTATATGTTGAGTACAAAACTAGAAGGGAAAGAGAAAGGGTTGATTTTAGGAACCATGTAATTTAGTATACTCCATTATTTAGGAAGTATGTATGTGATAGGAATAAAGATTGATTAACTATGTAATAATATTGAAAATCTTCAAGTTTTATGAAATAAACAATTTTTGAGTGTATGTATTCATTAATAAAACAATATAGTTGGAATTCTAGTTAAAATTGTTGTAGACGACGAATTTACAATACAACAGTCGTCTTCATAGCTAATCAACGGCGATTTTTAGGCATTAATTCAAATTCAAACATAATGGGAACTTCTTAGACGACGATTTTAATGTAAATCCCATCATCTATGCATATAATCAATGACCGTTTTTAACACAATACCGTCATCTTTATGTACAATTAATGACGCTTTTTAATAAAATACCGACATCTTTATCCTTAAATGACGATGATTTTAACAAAGTACCGTCATTTTTACCCATAAATAATGACGGTTATTTATAAACCGTTGGCTTTACCCATAAACAACGATAGTTTTTAACAAAAGACTATCGTCTTTACATCTAATAGACGACAGTTTTGAGTAAAAGCATTGTCTTTAGAAATAATAGACGACGGGGATTTACCGTCGTGGTTTTATGCATCAAAAGATGTCAGTCGATTTCAACCGTATACACGACGGTGGATTACCGTCGTCTATTATGATTTTTGTAGTAGTCATGATGCTCTTTTTGACCCTAGATGGGTGGATGCCATGAATGTTGAAATGGAAGCTTTGAACAAGAATGAAACTTGAGATTTAGTCTCTTTACCAAAAGAGAAGAAAGTTGTTGGGTGCAGATGGGTGTTTACTTTGAAGCATAAGGCGGATGGTTCCATTGATCGTTATAAGACTAGATTGTAGCAAAGAGGTATACTCAGACCTATGGAGTGGATTAGTTGGAGACCTTTGCTTCAGTAGCAAAGCTCAATACTGTGCATGTACTCTTGTTCCTGGCTGCTAATTGTGATTGGCCCTTGTTGCAGTTTGTTGTCAAAAATGTGTTCCTACATGGTGACCTCAAGGAAGAAATATACATGGAACTTCCTCCTAGTATTCCTGTGACCTTCAAGGATTGTGTTGTGTGTATGCTGCAGAAATCCTTATATGCATTAAAGCAGTCTCCAAGAGCATGGTTTGAGAGGTTTGCTATGTCTATGAAGAAATTTGGGTATGTAGAGAGTAACTCGGACTATACTTTGTTTCTAAAGCGTCATAAAGGTAAATTGACAGCTTTAATTATTCATGTTAATGATATAATTGTGACTGGAGATGATTAGGCAGAAATGCAAAATCTTCAGAAGTATCTAGCTTTCGAGTTTGAGATGAAGTCATTGGATGACTTGAAGTATTTTCTTGGGATTGAAGTTGTTAGATCTAAGCATGGTATCTTTCTATCCCAAAGGAAGTATGTTTTAGATTTACTTGCAAAGACTAAAATGTTGGATTGTAAACCAATTGATACTCCTAGTGAACAAAATCATAAGTTGGGGTTATATCGTGATCAAGTCCCTACTGATAAAAAGTTTTACCAACGACTTGTGGGGAAATTGATTTATTTTGCTCATACACGTCCTGATATTACATATGCAGTGAGTGTAGTAAGTCAGTTTATGCATTCTCCTAGTGAAGATCATATAGGTGATATAATGCATATTCTAAGGTATCTGAAAGTAACTTTTGGCAAGGGGTTAATGTTTTCCAAGTATGGTCATATAGATGTGTAAGGATATACGGATGTCGATTGGGCTGGTTCAGTCACTGATAGACGTTCTACGTCAAGGTATTTCACATTTGTTGGTGGTAATCTTGTTACTTGAAGGAGTAAAAAGCAAAAAATGATGTCTCGGTCTAGTGCTGAAATCGAGTATCGTGGGATGGCTCAAGGTGTGTGTGAGTTACTATAGTTAAGGTTATTGTTGGGAGATCTTGGGTTTGAGCCCTAGAAACCCATGGATTTGTATTGTGATAATAAATCTGCAATTGCGATTGCTCATAACCCTGTGCAACATGATCGTATAAAGCATATGGAGGTTGATCGGCATTTTATTAAAGAGAAGTTGGATGCTGAGATTATTTCTTTTTCGTTCATATCATCCGAGTATCAGCTAGCAGATGTTCTTACGAAAGCTGTGTCTACTATTGTCTTTCTCAACTCCCTTGACAAGTTGGGCATGCATGACATCTTTGTTCCAATTTAAGGGGGAGTGTTGGCGAGATCCTAATTCTATTAGGAGATTTATTTCCTATTCTATTATGATTTTATTTCTTTCTCTTTTGTTGTGTAATTAGGAGTTTATTTGTTTCCTTGTATGACCTTACTAGGATTTACACACTTGTATTATAAATACCTCCTTTTGGAGAATGAAAATATATCAAAAAATATTCTACCTCATATTGTTTGACTTGTTGCATCTGACTCACCCTTTTATTTCTTTTGTATGTTATTTTTTAAATTGAGGTGGGAATGCATGCTAAACTGGCAAAAGAGGATGAAATTGATATTGCCGAAATAATCTTTACATAAACATAAAGGAAAGTGTGTGTGAGTCATACTTCATCTCCAGTCCAGCTGTTCTTCATCTTGGGACCTGTAGGCCCTTCTTCCCCTAATACTTCGCTTGGTAGACTCTTTACGAATTTATCAAAAGCAGATTTGAGCTTTCCAGGCAAAAGTTTCTCCACCGCTTTGATTTCGTCCGCAATGTCATAACTAATGTTTGGACCCCATTTCCTAGAGTAGTTGAGCCATGGTGGCTCAGTCACAGCCGACCCCAAATACTCAGCCGAGACTAATAAAGGGCTTCGTCCAGTGTCCAATACCTTCTTACTCTTGTCTGTATCATTCCTTATTCCTATTCCGCCACTCCCTTGCAAAACAAGCCCTGCCTTCGGATACAAGGCATGCCCATGCAATGACGCATAGCCCACTGCTTTGTTTCCTTTTTCAAACTCAAGCTGGGAAGCGTCCACCCACGTGCCCCCGCTGTGTTGCGAGAAGAAGACCCTCCACAGTTCCCCTGTGAAATTGCTGACTCGTAAGGTCACATGCTCCCAATCACCAACATGCTCGCCTATCTTCCCTAATGAGATGTTGAAAAACTCAACTTTGGCCCTCGCCGGCCCATTGAAAGGGTAGAAGACCCATATGGCTATATCCGTAAATGTTGAGCCCAGCATGGGCTTTATGTGTAAATACACCTGACAGGCGAGTAGATCTCCCTTTTTCACTCTTTCACTGGCGCCTTTATCCACGGGTAGGTCCAGCCAATAGGAGCCATCATTTGAGCCACCTTGGGGAAGGTTGGAGCCCGTTGGTTCGATGGCAACTGCATCACCTTGTTTGTTGTATAGAAGGGCCCCATTGCTAAAAAACCAGCCCACCGAAGAAGGGAGGTATACTTCGTCAGGATGCAAGTATATGAGTGGCGAGTAAACTTCAAGTAATGCCTCAATTTGTGTCGGGTTGGGCATGTAAATATGAGAATTAGATAGAGATAGCGTGTTCTTCAAACAAGCTATCGCAACAGTAGACGAAGGAGGACCATTTAGGGCTACGAATGTGCCAGCGGGTACGCCCATAGCTTGGGTCCCCCTATTGCTTGGTCTGAGGGTAAACACATTAAAACCATTGGCATCACCAGCGGTACCAGGTCCCCAAATCCACGAGTCAGCCTCGCAGTGGTCAGTGAGGTCAGATCGAACGCACCTGATTTGATCAAGAGATGGCTTCTCCGGAGAGCTGGTGACCACATGGCCGATGGCTTCATAACCATGTGGGGGAGTGGGTAACCATAAGTAGCCATCGCCATCTTTCTTTAGATTCTTCAAGGACTCGCTGTTCCACACGAGAGTGTAATCAAGTGGTTTCTTGAGTAAAGGGTGGTCATCTTCATGTTCTTCTTTATCCTTTGTTGACTTTGCAGCAAGGGCCCATCCCGAAAGAGGTTTATTGTTGGGTTGGCTATAGCAACCAAGCATATAGAAACCTTGGGGTAATGGTGAAGGTTCGAAGAAGCTTGCCCCAAGGTTGTCTGGTCCCCCCTCATGGGTAGCCCAGACTTTTCTGAAAGATGATATCTGGTATACTTGTAATCCACCTAGATCGATGCTTCCACTTGCGAACCCATCACCTGAAACACGGTATAATTAAGGATAAATTAATGTTTAAGTTAATTAGCACATATAAACTATGTATCCAAAGAGAAAGAATATCATCATCAAACACACACACACACACACATATATATGGCTAGTGTGTGTCTAAATTAGAGACGGTAGCGCGTACCAGGTGGCCAGCTGGGTAATGGAGCCGGAAGCTTGAATGTGGTTTCGATAGGTAAAGCCTTGCTTTTCTTGGAAACACCCCTTGCTGAAGCTGAGAGGGCAGCGCAATTTCCCATTGTTGATGTCTTCAAAGATTGGATTTCTATACAGAAATGATATGTAAAATCTATATGGAAGTTAGAAGCAGAATAAAGCAGACGGAACAAGAAGCATATTCTGTTTCAATTGAAGGGCTTGAAAAACAATGTAAAGGAGGATTGGCATAAAAGGACCGGCCCTTGGATGTGTCGTGCAAGCAAACCAATTTTGGCTATTTAATGCTTCCAAACATTGTTCAACAACTTGTCTTGAAAACCCAAATTGCTTTCTTAGGGGGAAATTGTGTATTGTCCAACTTCTCATGTCCGTTGGCTTTTATTTTTTGTCGAACATGTCCGTTGGCATTATAAGTGGCAATCATACCATATATATATATATATATATATATATATATATATATATATATTTTTGATACTCACCAAACAGGATAAACTATCCAGCCCCAAAAAAAAAAAAAAGATAAACTATATGGTAAGGAAAGAATAGTGGCCGTTGGGTAAAAATAAAGCTTTAAACATTATGATTACTGAAGACCTTGATCATTGGTTCTTGTACTCTCTTCTCTTTTTCTACAGTTTTTTTTTTCTTTTCAAATGAAAGTATTTTTTATTTTTTTGGGAAATAAATAGCTAGTATCATCAATAAGTTAACAAAATACAAAAATATCACATAAATCAAATTACATCATAAATAGAGCCCAGAATATAGAACCTCCCATTATGAGAGAGATGCCTTTAGGCCATCCCCAATGGGGGTTCTATTTGGGGCTCAACCACCATAAGGCTCCCATAAATACAAACTCTCCTTAAAAAAGCATCATTGGGTGCAAATTTAAGGCTCTAAAACTTGAAGCCCAACCGAAATAGTAGCTAAATCTATATGCTTGGTTGAAGCCCTTCAAACCAAGTGAGTCCCACAAGGAGAAAAGCCTACAGCCCACATTTTTTGGTCTCTCACTTGCCTTGCGATTGTACAAAGCCATACTTGCCTTTATTTTGTTTTGTCATCATCAAGCTAACCCACCATGCTAAATCACTTTTTCAAAAGCTATGTAATCAACAAATATAAACGGCTACATTATGTCCAACAGCAATAAACGGCTACATTTGTCAACATCAATAACCTCCCATTGTGAGAGAGATATAGTAACACCCCGACTCTAATTTAATTATCCATTCAATTATTTAATTTATTCAAATTCTGAAATTTACAATTTAGCCCTTGGGGATAGGGTCATTTTGGTCACTTTTTAAATTCGGAAGGACTTTGGAGAAACAAATAGTACTTTTACATAGATCGTGTCGAGTTGAGTCCGTAGATACGTAGTGGGCTCAAATCGGAGTTTTAACGAGGAAGTTGTGATCTACAGAAATGAAGTGGCATGATCATAATTTTGGAGAAGTTAAAATTTAAAATACCCCAAGTCAGATTTTCCACGCCTGGACTTTCTCACATCTAATCATTTTGTAACTCCCACACTTATTCCCTCCTCTTCCCAAGTCTGACCATTGGTAACTCTCACACAAACACAAGTTTTCACATCTCATTCTCTTCAAAGCTGAGAGCTCCAGCTTTCTGACGTGAAGGAGGAAAACCATATCTCCTCAGCTCAAAATGAAATACTTCCTTCTTAAGACTTGTTTATCTGCTTGTCTACTAGAACATATCAAAAATTGAGCCCAATCGAAGAAGATTAGTTACTTAAAACGCAGTTTGAGTAAAAGTTGTTTGTCACAGCCTGATTTTCTGCGTAAACTCGGATTTGTCCTTGCATGTCTATTTCCACGGTTCTTTTGGGGAAGTAGTCTTCATCACACTTGTTCCTCTATTCAAGACCTACATCATATCCAAACATCAAGGCAATCGAAGATTTCTATCTACCTCAAATCGTGTTCAAGGTGAGACTAGTCTTCACTTTCGTTCTGTTTTCTGGTTTCACTCTAGTGTGCCATTATTCACTCTTTCATGTGGCCTTCCTCTGATCTAATGGCTTCATTCTTGTCATCAAAGTTGTTCATCTATGTCTTGTCTATAATCTGTCAAAATTGGAGTTTAATCCAAGAAGTGTAGTCATCTCAAAGTGTGTCGAAGTGTCACCTGCTCATTCCTGTCTGCTATATTGATGTAGGTTCGAATTCTTTCTTGCATGTCAATTTCTATTGTTCATTCAACAACAGTTTCTTCATACGAACTGTTCCTTCATTAGAGAACTATTACATATCCAAAATGCACAGCAATTGGAGTTCTCTAACCTTCTGAAATCTTGTTCAAGGTTCTGTTATGCTGTTTTAACTCTATAGCAACTTATTCGCTCTTGCATGTCGATTTCCCTTGCTCAGATGACCAAGGTTGCTTCTTGATTGTTGTTCAGCTTTATGTTCTCTACAACATATCCAAAGATGGTGGCCATACAACAAGTTTAGGCCACTCGGATGTAGTATAACTGAAACAAGCTCCTCGCTTGTTATCAAGTGTTGTTTGGTGGTTTTACTCCTTGGGGGCCTTCCTTGTGCATTGCAGAAAGATTCATAGGATTGAGGTAAAGTTTAAGTTTGTTCAATTGTTGGAAAAATCTGTTCTAAAGTTTTATTCATGGAATCGAATGGATTCTTGAGTTTAAAGCTAAGTTAAGTGCAATTTGAAAAAAACTAGAGAGGACTATTTGAGCTTGAATGCTTAACTTGGCTTTGAAACTAAACTTGGTAAAAAGAAATTAAAAGACGAATTGTGGAAACTTTGTTACTATACAGAGATGTTATAGTAACATGTGGTTGTATTGTTCGGCTAGGAACTTTCCATTCGTAGTACACACACTTTGAATCCCGGGAAAACTAGGGTTTTATTTAAAGTCTCGTTCGAAGCGCTTTATGTTAATTGCGTACTTGTATTTTGAAATAGATACTCTGACCACGCGTGCACAGCAGGCGGAACCCTCTCAGGGTCAAGCAACGTGGGACTATCTGTGAGTGGACTTTATTTGAAAGTGCATGATTTTAATCGATCGAAATAATATGCATTTAACATGGATTTTTCGGAAATATGGGATTATATATATATGTTTTGCTTAAAGAGTAAAATTTTGACTATTTTGATATTTGAGGATTTTGGTTGCTTTGAATATGGATTTTCGTGACTTTGGAGTGGAGTTATATATATCGTTTAAATATGAAATTTCTGCTAGTTGGATAATTAAAGTTATGATTTCTCGGAATTTGAAATATATAAGTTGGGTAATGATTATATGTTTGGGGCAAGTGATATATATATGAATTGGGGTACTATGTTGATTGGTTACGCGAATATGTGGTTGCAATATACTAAGTACCCTCCCTTGATTGTTGGGCCCACACGTGACGTTGGAACTTTCGGCATGTGGGCATATATGATTTTGTTGTTAGTATCACACGTGGCGTTGGATCTTCCAATGTGTGATAAAGTTTGTCTGCGCGCGTAGGACTTAGTGATTGGTTTTGGCCACACATGGCGTTGGACTTTTGGCGTGTGTGCTGTAGAGTTTAGTCCTCCGGTTGGACCGCTCATCCCTAGACGCAGGATATAAACTTGAAATACTGCGGGCTAGGCAAACAATCCCCCTGTTAGATTGTTTCCCCGGTACTCAAGTCAGTGTGACACTACATATGTCATTGAGGATTTTTCTTTGGGAATTCGGGATTGAAGAAAAATGGTTTGACTTGGTTGATTTCGTATATTCTCAAGAAAGTGAGAATATTTGGATTTAAAAGGGATTACGTAAATATGGTTTTAGTGCATGTTTTGGCATTATTTTCTAAACGGTGAGGTTAGTATGTTGTTTTGCAAAATAATCAAACTTTGTTTTGTCCACTCACATGTTTTTTGTTTTGCGCCCCCCAAACAGTAGTTGACTGAGCTGAGAAGCAGAGCCGAGCCTGACTTTCTGAACCTCGAGCTTCTGTAGGATAAGTTTCATTTCATTTCAGTTGTGTGGAACTTTTAATCGTTTGTAAATCCATATCCATATTGCTCTATTATTGCCCGTGCTAGGGTTTGTCATGTGAGGCCGGAGGCCTTTGTTGTAAACTATTAAATTGTTTTGTATGCATGCTGCCAATTGGGATAAACTGTGATTTTAACATGTTAAAAATTTGGGAAAAATCAAATTTACAGGGGAGATTCTTCCGAAATTTCGGCAGAAAGTCTCGGTTCTTAGTAAGTGGGCTCGGCATCGGTAAGATGTCGGAAATAAGACGGGGTCCGTCCCGGATTCCGAGGAAATTCAGGGTGGGTCCTGTCAGATGCCTTTAAAGCCTCAAAGATTCCATCAGAGCTCTAAATAGGGCTCTATCAACCTCTTTTAGAGCCACAAAAATTCCATCGGAGCTCTAAATGAAGCTCTATAAACCTTTTTAAGAGCCCCAACCATTGGGGATGGCATGAAAATAGTGGATAGAGCCCAATTTGGAGCCCATGAGAAATCTTCTAGGCTTTATGTTTCATACAATGGGGGCTCTAAATTTAGAGTTCTAAATTGTTTTATGATGTCATATAGGTAAGAGTTAATCTCAATTGGTTTGATTTAGGTGAAGTGATAGTTTGGCTTCTCAAATTGTGAACCGTCAACGGCATTTCAGTCCAGTTTATAATATGAAAAAATTATAAATAAATTTAAAAAAATGACTGATCTGTCAAGTTCTATCAGTTTGGCTGGTTTTCGATCTCATTTGCCTAGCTATACTTGCAGTTACCCTTAAGGCATGTTTGTCTTTAGTAAACTTCCAGTTTTAACAATAAAGTACCCAATGTTTGTAAATTTTTTGCAATATGACTCTGTCATTAGGCTGACTGCTAGAATCTCTGTTAAGTGATGAAGTGGCATATATGGGACTCATTTTTTGAAAACATAAATTAATAAAAACCCAATTTAAAAATAATTGGGGTTCTTAAATATAGATCCATTTTCTTCAGTGAACATTCAATGTAGCCTACATCCTTCCTTTTATTAATTTTAGTCCAGTGAGTCAGTTGCATAGTGTTGAGGCCCAAAAAATCCATGGTTAGGCCCGAATAAATTCCTAGCCAAAAACAATATATTATTGGAAAAAGACCCGATTTGGAGTACACAGAAGTCTGCCATGCACAAGCCACACCATGCATGCCATGCCAAATAAAAATCTATCATGCTAGAAATTGAGATTAAAATTATAAAGATGCATTTAACTCTGCAAATCCATGCCAATTATCCTATCAAGCATCATAATTAAAAGCATGCCAAACGACATGCCATGCCAAGCGACATGCCATGCCAAGCGGGAAATGATTATTTCACACCCAATCGCACTACAAGCTTAAGTGGGCCCAAGCCACTCGAATGCCCGGGGCTTGCTTGAGTGGGTTGTGGTATGGATGGTAACGAGTTGTCATGGGGCCCATTGATGGGTCAAGAAATGGAAGTCTCGGGTCACTTGGGGGCCTCGGGACTCAAGCCCATTTTCTTAGGCCCAAACATGAGTAAGCACAAGAGAGGAGATGGACCATTGCTTCAACTAGAGTAACCCAGCCAAAGTAGCCCATCACTTTAGTAAAAAGGACCCATTATCTTAGATAGCCCATAAAGCCCAAATGTTTGGTAAACCTAACCCACTTATTAGATGGCTTGGCTTTTGAATAAGAGGAAGTCAAAGCCCTCAGCATTTGGCTGAAGCAGAAGACCACGAAGAGGCCAAAGATTCACGTGCGAGGGGCTGCTGAGAGGCTAAGGAACAAGTTCCAAGTGCAAGAATTCAAGAGACCAAGGGATTTTGACATGCAAGGAAGGATGTCGTCCCTTAAACCAGCAGGCGCACCCATTCTCTTTCCTTCGTCAGATTTGGCCATGGAAAGAGGAAGAAAGAGGAGAAAGAAGATGGGTGAAAATGGAAGCTCTCCTCTGAGGCAGCCGCGGGAAGAAGCATTGAGCCCCCAAAATCTCTGATTTTGTGGGATTGGGCAGAGCTGACTTTGCCACCATGAAGTAAGTCAAGAAAGAAGAGAAGAAATGAGGAGGAAAGCTTAGCTAGATTGGGAAGAAACCATTAGGGTTTCTTGGAGAAGAACAAACCCCAGCAACTATAAATAGGGCCTCTTCTACCCAACACAACACAACCCACAACCTTCAGAGAGCAAGCTTCCTCTCTCATGCAAACCCAGTAATTTTCGTGCTATCCTTGCCTATTTCCCCTATTTCCCATGTTCTGGCAGATTGGCATAACTTTGACAGAGTCACCGTCAAGCGGCCGGAAACTGCTAAGATTACCCACAATTCTTCACCATCCTTCTCCCCCTTCATCAAACCCCCTTAGAATCACTTTCTCTTTCCCTTAGAACCTCTGTCTCTCATAGGAACTCACAGCTCTCTCTCCTCAAGTGCTAAACCCATGATAATTTTGCTCCCATGCCATAATCTTCTCATGCAAAGCTAGAAGATTTATCTGTAATTTGTTGTTGTTTTCATTGGTGAAGGTAACCAAAGAGTTTCCTAAGGCGTCATCACCCTTTAGAGACATCTTTGGGGCTTAATCTTCGAACTCAGACACAAAGGGGACACTTGCATCCGATTGCTCTTCACAGCAGCCCAGCCCACTTGCTGCCAGGAGAAAAGGCCCCCTACACCTAGCCATATGGGCAAATATAGAATCCATCCCTTTAAAATGATTTACAGTTCATGCCATTATCATAAAAGGCAAATAAACCAAGAATTCACTCTATTTATGTTTCTATCAAGAAAATCTTGGCTAAATATACGTGTCATTCATTCAAAAATTTTGAACGCTGAAAGAGTTTGCAGGCTTAATATGTTATATTATTCTTATTTTACCTTGTTCATAGGGTTTTAGGGTTTTGTCTCTTTTGGGTTGCATAATTATTGTTGTTAAGATATATTAGTGTGTGGGTTGTTTGTCTATCATGATTGTGGTTGATCATTCGTTTTGCAGGTGTGTATAAAAGCATTTTTTTCGGTGAACTAGTTGCCTGAGTGTAAGGTATTAGGTTTGATGTGTAGAAATCGCTCAACCAATTAGAGTGGGTCAAGCCAAGTCAACCCTTCTCCAAGAATAGACTTGGTTAGGACGCAGCACTCATGTATATTTTGATCCTACTTGGAGTGGCCAAAGATAAGCGTGATGAATCAATGTGATTGATGTGAGTGGTTCGGCACTCTCATTCCTTAAGAGAGGTCAGAGGTTCGATTCCTGCTCTCGTATGGAGTCACCACTTTGGCCAGCACTTTACCCCTTACGGGCTGACCCGGTGTGATTGGGGATTAGTCTGGGTTGTGATTAAGGTTTAAAGGTGCCACTCATAGTTGGGGCCCATCCAGGACCACCTTGTGGTTCAGACAAAAAAAGAAAAAAAAGAAAACCGTGATGGTCTAAAGTCTAAAATAGGATACAACAAATATAGCTGACGTGGGTAAATTAGTTTCTTTAATCAACTGAAAAAATAACTCAAAACTATTCACAAGGAAAGTGGTCCTCCATCGTGATTAATGCCCACGTCGTCTAGTTACTCCTAGTTGTGAAAGAGGTCAGCAAAAGCACTTTCTTCACCATTCGTTTTATAAATGGAGTGGAAAAGCGGCATTAAAATAGAATAGTTTGGGGGAGTAAATAATACGTTGTGCTGCACATTCGTTGAATACAAATACAATACAATATACGGACGGCAAGTTGACTATTACAAGACACATTGGATTTAGAATATAATTTTGTCAAGCCCTGTCTGTAGACTCTAGGAAAGGAATTAACTTTTCTAACAACAAATACAAAGAGCATAGACACATAGAACATAACGTTAAACAGGAAGCTCCAAATCATTACCCAACAAATTATTAGTAATTAACAAGCAAGGAAGAGGAGGACTGCAGTCGGCAGACTCGACTCCCTCGTATTTAAAAGCGCTCCGGTCTTCCTCAGCTTACTGTGCCTGACTGCCTGCCTGCAAACTGTAGGGCTCCAAACAAAAATACTGGTGGTTGATCCCTAAATTTAAATTAGCTATGTTTTCTGCCTTCAATACCTTCAATGCTAGTGCCTTGCAGATTCTCATCATCCTAAGCTTGCTCTTGGCCTCTGCTGCGCAAATCTCATTCTCATCCTCCCAATCTAATTCCAATTCCGGAGTCAATGTCTGGCCAAAGCCAAGAAACTTTTCGTGGCCTCAGCCGCAGCAGGCCAACCTCCTCTCCCCTAACTTCACCATCACTTTTCCAGACCACCACAAATACCTATCATCCTCCGTAAAACGGTACCTGCAGCTTATTCTAAGCGAGCACCACCTCCCCCTCGTCAACCCGTCCTCCTTCATCCACATCAACACCTCCGCCCCACCCTTGCTCACCCTCTCCGTCACCGTTGCTGATCTCAGCGCCCCTCTTCACCACGGTGTCGATGAGTCTTACACACTTACAATCCCCATCGCCGGAGGAGCCGCCGATCTGGCTGCCCAGACGGCGTGGGGCGCCATGAGGGGCCTCGAGACATTTTCACAGCTGGTGTGGGGCGATCCCTCGCTCGTGGCTGTGGGCGTCTACGTGTGGGACTCTCCACTCTTTGGGCACAGAGGAGTGCTGCTGGACACCTCTAGGAACTTCTACGGAGTGCAGGACATACTCAGGACCATTGAAGCAATGAGCGCCAATAAGCTCAATGTCTTCCATTGGCACATCACTGACTCTCATTCTTTCCCACTGATGGTGCCTTCCGAGCCTGAGTTGGCATCTAAGGGTTCTTATGGGTCCAATATGCAATACTCTCCGGCTGATGTCACCAAGATTGTTGAGTTCGGTTTGGAGCATGGTGTCAGGGTTCTCCCGGAAATCGATTCGCCTGGTCAGTCTTTCCTTTTCTTCTCAATTAATTAACTGCATCATTCATTAGGACTATAATAATGGCGGCTCCGCATACTCTGTCATAAAAAAATCTATATTGTCTCCTAGCTTTGTTGATGTTTTCCTTATGAGCCGAGGGCAAAAACTGTTTGATAAAACGCCACAAAGAGCCAGCTCTTAAGCAAAAGGAAATGGATGCACCCCCACAAAGCAATTTGAATTGGTTACTATTTAAAAGCTTCTAATCACTCCCCCACGAACACAAATTCTTAGGTCTGCCACTCAAGATATCAATTCAAAATATGCCAAAATTGTAAACTGTTTGATTCTTCCCACTAAGTTTTAGGGGAAACAACGAAACTAGCTCCTCTGCTCTGTATATGAATTACTCTCAGCCTCCTCTTCTATTCTTGAAATTGGCATTTTTTAAAATAAAAACTGAAAAGGGACAATAAAAAGCTTTCTGGCCACAAGCCTTTTCCTTTTTTTTTTTCTTGATACACGCGAGGATCTCTGGTGCCTTAGCTCTAGTCCTTGCACCAAAAGCCTTCTTACAGCTTACTAGATCAGTCAAAATTCTCACCAAAAAGATCACTCCAAATTGGACCTATTTTTAATTTTATGTTTCTATAAGCTACTGCTAATTTGATTATTTAGGAGTTTTGGTCTTTCACTGATGTACTTCAAAACTCCCTAAGTACCGACTCATTTGAGGTTCTGTCGTTGTTTTTATCAGAAAAGAGGCTTTGGTTTTTGTCCAGCCACCTAGTGTTACAAATTCATTCTACTAACGACTCATTACTCATTAGAGCCACTGTCTCGGTCAAGTTGGGACTTTTAGAAAACAAAATGCAGCCTTTCTGGCTCTATTTGGCATTTGAGATTTTAATGTTAGTTATAAATAAAACTTGTATTCTGTTTTACAATAACATAAAAGCTTATACTTCTTTGGAAGAAATAGGAAAGTCGAAGGGATTTCAAATGAGTCAGAGTCTACTCGCCTTGCTTTTTTCGTTATTCGCATGATGATAAAGTTTGATAGAAACTCAAAAGACATTAGGCTATTTTATTTCTGTTTTTAGCCTTGTCAATATCATAATTCTTACGCTCCTTCCTAATCTATATAATTTTCCACATTTTTTTGGGTCTTCTAGCCAACTGTGATACAATATAGAATGTCAGCATCAAAACCAAAACCAACTTACGTCTCCGACCTGGGATACTCAACGAAAGAAACATGTTTTGTTCTTCCAATAGAAAACCTCGGGAAATGGTATATTGATGATAGAAATAATATTGGGACAGGAATGGTTTTGGCCCAGATTGACAAACAAAACAAATAAAAAGAAAGAAAATGTGGGATGGATACTGCATCAAACTATTCTGGTTCTCAAAAACAAATTGCACCTCCTAATAAGAACAGAAATCGAAGAAAGCACATCCACTTTCAGTTTCAAGGAAAACTAGTTGTCTACATGCTGTGGGTTCACATGTAAAATCATCTGGATTATGGGAATTTCAGAAGTGTGATGATATTGTCCCATATTATGGGAATAGGGATTATGATATTTGAAGAAAACTCTGGTAGATTATAATGAGGAATAAATTAGAAAGGAGCCTTCTCAGTGAGACTTAAGTTATAATGGTATAATGAAGGAGAAAGTGTGAGCCACCATAGCATGGGCTACTGCAGCAGCTAGAAATTCTATGTAGTTTATTTCATTTTACGCTCTTGCTGCATACAAGATGACCCTAATAACTTATTCAATTTTATAAGACATTCCTATTCCTAATCTCAATTGTGGTTGTATAATTACATCCTCTTTTATTTTAAATGTTTGTGCAGGCCACACAGGATCGTGGGCCGCAGCTTACCCAGATATTGTGACATGTGCAAATATGTTCTGGTGGCCAGATGGAGTCGATTGGGCTGACCGGCTTGCTTCTGAACCAGGAACCGGTCATCTGAATCCATTGAACCCCAAGACCTACCAAGTCCTCAAAAACATCATCCGTGATGTGGCAACGCTATTCCCTGAACCATTTTACCATGGCGGAGCTGATGAGATCATACCTGGCTGCTGGAAAGCTGATCCGACCATTCAATCATTCCTATCTGAGGGTGGAACTCTGAGTCAGCTCCTTGAGCATTTTGTCAACTCCACTTTCCCTTACATTGTATCTCTTAATAGGACAGTGGTGTATTGGGAAGACGTTTTACTGGATGATAATATCAAGGTGCAATCAACAGCTCTTCCCCAAGAGCATACCATCTTACAAACGTGGAACAATGGTCACAACAACACTAAACGAATTGTGTCTTCTGGATACCGTGTCATTGTGTCATCTTCGGAATTCTATTACTTGGATTGTGGTCACGGTGACTTTCTAGGGAACGATAGCATCTATGATCAACAAACAGGCAGTGAAGCAAAAGATGGGGGATCCTGGTGCGGTCCTTTTAAAACATGGCAAACCATATATAATTATGATATAACGTATGGATTGACTGAAGAGGAGGTCAAGTTGGTGCTAGGTGGAGAGGTTGCATTGTGGTCTGAGCAAGCTGACCCGACAGTTTTGGACGTACGAATTTGGCCACGAGCTTCAGCAGTGGCAGAGTCATTATGGTCAGGGAATAGGGACGAGAAAGGTATGAAGAGGTACGCAGAGGCAACTGATCGGTTGAATGAATGGAGGAGCCGAATTGTGGCTAGAGGTGTTGGGGCTGAACCCATTCAGCCACTTTGGTGTGTCAGGAACCCAGGGATGTGCAACACATTTAACTCATTGCTCTGATTTTGTGTCTTAAATGTGTGAATCTATTTTTAAGGGAATAAAAGTGCATCAGTCAACTCAAAACCACCTATATAACAACCACCAGTGCCTAATTATACTTAATGTGAAATAATGATAGCCAGATCAAAGCAGACTTGCCCTCTATCAATTTCTAACTTAGAATCCCCTTTTAATTTTGAACTTCTGCTATGAATAATTGATACTCATTAAGGCTGCTAGCATAGAATTCACATATGGAGAAAATCTTTTACCTCTGGATTTCTCTCTTTTGGTTAAGCGCATGGAAATTCATACTTTATTATTGGTATATGAATATTTATTAAACAAAAAAGAGGGCAGAGCTCAGATCTAACAAGAGAACTATGTACAAAGCAATACATATGGTTGATAGTATCCGCTCAGCAGTTAATTAGTCAATAAAATATGCATGCTGGTTGCGGTATCCATTTGTGGGACCCGACATATGTTTTAACTTGTGCTCATATATATTTCTTTGAAGAAGTAATCCTTCCTTTTGTTGATTGATTGGGCCGACTTGTCCAAACTTTTGCTCCATATTAGGTTATCTATGTTCCATGAATTATCAACTAGTGAAGTAATTGTTGTGTGGTGTCGGAGTATGGTTACGTTAACGTAGTAATTGTTGTTGTGTGTTGTCGGAAATCTTAATAATGTCATCCACCCACATTTGAATACGTGGACAATTTATACCATGTTGTTGTATTCTAATATCATACAATAATTTACCTCAAAGAGTTGAGACATGTGTATGTCTCTGTTTTGTTATTGCTCAAAAGATAATGAAAAATGAAGCATGGAGACAAGAACAGATGCACCCACACCGTTGTGATTAACGAATCTTCATACACATGTAATAATGGGAACAATTCATTTTCTAAATCATCATTGAAAAGATTACCTATGCAAAAAATTAATCAAATTGAACATTGTTTAGTCATCCGTATGCATCAACTAAATCAACGAACTTGATAACAATTAATATCTTCATGATGAACCATCCATTTAATTGATAAATGTATATAGGTTATATTGAAAATATTATCATTTTAAACTTCTCAAGTTTCTACAATATTTTGATTTGGTACCTAAAAAATGCCTCCATGAGCCGATAAATCAATTCAATTGTCCACTGACGTAAATGCAAAATTTGTGCTACGTGGAAGAAAACTAAAGAAATAAATAAAATAAAAAAAAGCATCCATGTGGCACAAATTTGGCATTCGCCTTAGGGGAAAAAGAAAAAAAAAAGACATGCATAATCGGCATATATAGTCTCTCGACTGATAGCTAATGGATGATGAAGCAACTGAATTTGTGTTTGGAATAGCAATATAGAAAATTCATGAAAGTTAAAAACGTGTGAAATGAAATTAACCCAATATCTTTTCACCTAACTTTGATTTTTTAACACCTTGAGTAAGAAGAAGAAGAGAAGAAATCAAAATGAATCAATTCCCTCTTTCTTGCACTCATTGACACAATCAAATCAAAAATGTCCAAAATATTTTTATAATATTTCTTGCGAAAATGAGCTTCCTAACAAATCGTCCTTTAAGTAAGGAACGAGGACAGGGCAAACGCAAGGAAGTCTTATTGTCTCTCTGAACACCATGAAACTTTCCAGTGTAGCATGCCCAATTCCAGCCACGGCTGCTCTCATTGGCTGCCTTCTCTTACTCGCTACAGTTTCAGAGGCCACATTATCTTGCAGCGATGTAACCAAGGACCTTAGACCGTGCCTGAGCTACCTAGTAAATGGCTCAGGGAAGCCACCTGCTGCATGTTGTGCCGGAGCCTCAGCCCTCGCATCGGCTGCATCAACCTCTGCCGATAAGAAAGTTGCATGCGGCTGTATTAAGTCAGCAGCCCAGAAAATAAAACTCAATGTTCAATTGGCCCAAGCTCTTCCAGGGAACTGTGGAATCAACTTGCCTTTCAGTATTTCACCAAATACTGACTGTTCAAAGTAATTATACCCTTTGATCCAGATATATTCATTTTTCTCTCTCCCGATCCAACTACCTTTCTTTATGATTACCAATGTTTTACCATCAAAGTAATTTCCTACTGATTAAAGCTTTTTTCTGTTGTTGCTCCATCGGTTGCAGGGTTGGTTGAAGCTGTAGCAGCTTGAAGATCTACACCATTTGCATGGATATAGTACTATAATAATACCCAGTTCTGCACGTATCCGGAATATCTGTTGATGCACCTTTCGGATTCCTCTACCAAATTAAGTTAATATCGCCTACGAGTTTTAATTTCTTCTTCCAATAGTTTGTTACTAGTGCTGTTCTGGATCAAATAAAGTGTTGTGCGCATGTGCATCTATGCCGTAGCATAACGACCTTTTTTTATGTGATTGTGGTACAATAGCACTAATTAGTTACAAAATTAATACGGAATCACTCGTAAAGTCGATCTCACAATTAGAGTTGTTAATGAGTCAGATCTTGATCCGAATATAATTTGAATCCGATACAATTAATAGAAAATGGATCTAATGGTAGGATCCGATGATCCGATTATGTGCCGAATCCGTTAATTCAATAAGTTAACGGGACAGATCTAAATCTTGCCTAATCCAATTCGGTAATGATCTAATCTGATTTTATATAACATATTTTATTTTATTTTATTAATTTATTATTAGAAATGTTGCCAACAACATAAACAACATAAAACTAAGGGGCGCTCTATTCCCTTCAACGTGAATCCTGCCACTTCTCTCTCTCTCTCTCCCTCTCTCCCTCTCCCTCCCTTTTTGTTTTATATTCTCCTTACGCTTGTTGCTTCTCTCTCTCTTTTCTATATTTTTTTATCTCCTTCCCTTCTCTTTTTTCTCCTTTCTCCTTCCAATTTCTTTCCTTCTCTTTTCTCTTTGTTACTCTGTTTTTTCTTAATGTGAGTTTCGCTGTCATTCTTAAGCCTAACAGCACTAACAAATTCATTTTTTAATTAGTAGCGGCCGCACTTTTTTTTATCTCTCTCCTCCGTGGCTCATGTCTCTTCTTCCATGAGACTTCATTTTTTCCTCTCTCTCTCACTCATGGGTAGCCCAAACTTTACTGAAAGATGATATCTGGCATACTTGTAATCCACCTAGATCGATGCTTCCACTTGCGAACCCATCACCTGCAACATGGTATATATTATTTATGTGGTTTATATAAGGATAAATCAATGTTTAATTAGCACATATAAACTAATATCATGTATCCAAAGAGAAGATCATCATCAAAACACATATGGCTACGCTAATAGCTGTGTCTAAATTAGAGACGGTACGTACCAGGTGGCCAGCCGGGTAATGGAGCCGGAAGCTTGAATGTGGTTTCGATAGGTAAAGCCTTGCATTTCTTGAAAACACCCCTTGCCGAAGCTGAGAGGGCAGTGCAATTTCCCATCGTTGATGTCTTCTTTGAATTTCTATACAGAAATAATATGTAAAATCTTTATGGAAGTTAGAAGCAGAATAAAGCAGACAATTGGCATAAAAGGACCGGCCCTTGCATGTGTCGTGCAAGCAAGCCAATTTTGGCTATTTAATGCTTCCAAACATTGTTCAACTTGTCTTGAAAACCCAAATTGCGTTCTTAGGCGGAAATTGTCGTGTATTGTTCAACTTCTCATGTCCGTTGGCATTATAAGTGGCAATATGTATATTCATACTCATACTCCAAACAGAATAAACTATCCTCAGGCCTTGTAACATCCCGGTCCGAAAAAGAAATAAAATAATTAAATTAAGTGAAAATAAAATTAAATGAGAAAATAAATTGAAATAAATGAGAAAATAAAATGATTTGAATTAATTAAGGTTTTTGAAGATTAAAATATTATTTAATATTAAAACGGGCAAAAAAGTCAATTTAAGTTTGGGAAGGAATTTGGAAATTTCGGCTGTATTGTTGCATAGAGCATGTCGAGATGAGTTCGTAGACACGTAATGGGCTCAAATCAGAGTTGTAACAAAGAAGTTACGATCAAAAGAAGTTCAGTGGCATAACCGTAAATATTTCAAAGTTCAATTTTAAAACCCAGATTTTCTTCTTCCTCGCGACCAGCACAACCAGCCAACTTGAGAGAGCGATTTCTCCCAACTCCGATCACCGTTTTAGGCAAGACCGATCCCAAACGAACCACCTCACTTCTCTCTTCAAACTCCAGCCCTTTGCCGCCTAGATCAGCCGGCGATATCGCCGAAAAGAGCCACGAAACAGGGCGGTTCCAATTGTTTTTCTGAGATATTTTTAAGAGCTCGTTCTCTCACTTCCGGCCACCATTTTGGTTGATCCAGGTATGCTTTCTCAACCTCTCGAGATGTTCTAGTTGTTGGTTGTGTTAGTTTTGGGAAATTTCTGTGTTTTGGTAGTCGTTTAAGCGATTGAAAATCTGCCAGTTTTCGGGGTAGGTCCAAGAACAAAAGTGGCTCCAATTGATGTTCTGAATCTAGGATAGGAATTTTGGCCCTTGATTTTGAGATTTTTCCGGTGTTCATTATCGCTTTGGACACCCATGCACTGCCGGCGCCTGTGGCAGTGCGTGGGCACTGTAGCAGATGGGCATTGTGTCCCGATGCGATCCCCTTATTGTCACGAGCGCATAGGTACTTTCGAATTCCATTCGAGGTTAACTTAAAGTTTGTGTTTTACGATAACTGTCCGATCGTGCGATCACGAGCTATCCGACCGTCCAATCTGAACCAAACTTGCAAGACGTATTTCCTAAACCATGTGGAACCCATAGGAATGTTCGGATCATAAAACAAAGGTTGTGGGCCCCATTGACCAAATTTGGAAAGTTTCACCCTCGATTGATCGTGAGTCTTTCGAGGTAGTTTCACCCTTCGAAAAGTATTAGGATGATCTTGTAAACAAGTCTTAACCATTATTTGGGTTTTGTTGACTATGTCTATAGGAGTGTTTAGTTCTTTTATTACAGAATTTAGGCGAAAACAAGCGTTGACTTCTATTTAAATTGTTTTAGGATCTTTATGAAATTTATGCTCATGTGAATGATCGTTGGTTTAAAATAGCATTATTCTCATTGATTAAATTACCATGCAATCTACTATGGATTTATATGATCATGGAGTGAATATATATACATATATAATTATAAGTAGATTGCTAGATTGTGAGTGGACGTTTTTAAGTGTGCATTATTTTCAATAATTAAATGAATATGCATGAAATATAGTTCGAATGAAAATTTGGGAAATTTAAATATATTTGCATTAATATTATTTAATTGTGAATTTGGCTTATCTCGAGATATGAGAGCTTGAATTGCTTTGGCGATGAGTTTTATGTTGAGGTGTTCAAACTATTTGTGATGAGATTTGGTTGAATTACGAAGAATTGGGTTAATAAATAATGTTGATTATTTTGGAAATTATATAGTTACACTATGTTAAGTACCATCCCTCAGATACTAGACTTCACACATGTGGCGTTGGAAATTTTCCAGCATGTGTGAAGAATATGTGATTATCTAATCTCACACGAGGCGTTGGAATATTCCGGCGTGTGAGACCCAGTGATTTGTTATGGATTATCACACGTGTCGTTGGAGAATTCGGACGTGTGATACTGGATTTCCCACACATGGCGTTGGAAATTTCCGGCATGTAGGAAAGGTATGTGATTATCTAGTCTCACACGTGGCGTTGGATTATTCCAGCGTGTGAGACCCTGTGATTTGTTATAGATTATCACACGTGGCGTTAAAGAATTCCGGCGTGTGATAATTGATTTCGCACAGGTGGCGTTGGAAATTTCCGACGTGTGAGAAAGGTATGTGATTATCTAGTCTCACACGTGGCGTTGAAATATTTCGGCGTGTGAAACCTTGTGATTTGTTATGGATGAATCCGAAAGTACCTACACGCTCGTGACAACAAGGAGATCGCATCTGGACACAATGCCCCTCTGCTACAGTGCCCAAGGGCGGCAATAACGATCGCTGGAAAAATCTCAAAATCAAGGGCCAAGATTCCTACCCTAGGTTCAAAACATCAATTGGAGCCACTTTTGTTCTTGGACCTACTCCAAAAAGTCGACGGAAGTGGTCGGAATTAGAGGTTGAAAATCGGCAGATTTTTAATCGCTTAAACAACAACCAAAATGCAGAAATTTCTCAAAACTAACACAACCAGCAGCTAGAACATCTCGAGAGGTTGAGAAAGCATACCTAGATCGACCGAAATGGTGGCCGGAAGTGAGAGAACGAGCTCCCAAAAAATCTCAGAAAAATAGTCAGAACCAGCCTATTTCGTGGCTGTTTCCAGCGATATTGGCGGTGGATCGAGGTGGCAAAAGACTGGAGCTTGAAGAGGGAAGTGAGGTGGTTCGTTTGGGACCGGTCTTGCCTAAAACAGTGGTCGGAGTTGGGAGAAATCGCTCTCTCAAGTTGGCTGATCGTGCTGCTTGAATGGAAGAAGAAGAAAATCTAGGTTTTAAAACTGAACTTCAAAATATTTACGATTATGCCACTGAATTTCTTTTGATCGAAACATCTTTGTTACAACTCCAATTTGAGCCAACTATGTGTCTACGGACTCATCTCGACGTGTCTATGCAACAGTCAAGCCGAAATTTCAAAATTCCCCCCCAAACTTAAAATGACCTTTTTGCCCCTTTTAATATTAAATAATATTTTAATCTTCAAAAACCTTAATTAATTCAAATCATTTTATTTTATTGTTTATTTCAATTTATTTTCTCATTTAATTTTGTTTCCTCTTAATTTAATTACTTTATTTCATTTTCGGACTGGGATGTTACAAGCTTTGAGCCCCGCCGTAGCACGATATTGTCCGCTTTGGGCCCCCCTCTCTGTGCTCACGGTTTCATTTTTGGGAGCTCACGAGCAACATCCCAGTGGGTGATTGATCGGTGCATATTTATATATCATTTTGTACACTTCTAACTTATGATTTGATTTTGTTTTTGAGTTAAACTTGTGCTTTTGATAAATTTTGTGTTTGTTTCAGTGTAATAAGCTTGAAACTCATTAAATGCATTTTGGAGACAAGTTAGCTTAAAACGGTGTCTGCAGATCAGTCAACTTCACGAATTGGACTGTACTTGCTCAGGATGAACTAGATTCTGAGCCCTATAACATTGGAAAGATGCAGAAGTGTAGTTTCTGGAGCATTTTACGGTTCATGATTCCGAGTCTCCTAGAGGAAGTTATGCAAGTTTTGGCAGCTTAAGGTCAAATTTGGCAGCATCTGCGTTACTGGGCCAAAAATGACATTTGAAGGTCTTTCCGATTTTTTCTTGAGTTGGGCTGCATATGCTTGGAAAGATAATTCAAAGGATTTGAAGATCCAAATTTTTTCAGATTTTGAAGGAGGGAAGATCAAGCCCAAAACAAGCCCACAAGCTAACTGCAATGCATTGTCAATTCCTGTCTATTTTCAGCAGTCAACTTACAAGGCCCAAAACGTATACTTGTACTGCTCAGATGGGAATACATTCCCCATAAAAGTTGTTCCAATGGGTGTCTATTATGACATATCCAAATTTGAGCCCCATTGAAGACATATTGAAACCTCAGGCCTTCCTACACCAAGCCTGGTTCAGAAGAATCGTTTTTTTCAGCAACCAAAAGAAAACCCACATGGGTTGGTAGCAAAAGGCAGCCACAATTGAACACCTTTGAAATCCCATGTGAAGAAAGCTAGAGGTGCAGCAAAAGAAGTATGGGATGGAATTGATTCCAACCACACTAACATAGACAAGATGAAGTGGGAGTTATGGATTGTATTAAAAAAAGAATGGTGGTGTTGGAATTCATCATGATGTTCCTCCCTCTTAGCCCTATAAATAGAGAAATCTCCAAGCTTCATAAAACACCCCCAAAGAGGGGAGCTCTCAAACACTTCTCTAGAGAATTTGATTTATTTTGTTGCTTGTTACTTTAAAGCATGAAATTGGACGTGTGTTGATTTTCCTTTTCATTTTAGTTTTTATTTCCTAATCCTTTAATTCTATTTCAAGTGGAACTAAGAAAAATTTAAGGAGAATTTCAACACAAAGATTTCATTACAACAATTGAAAACTAAAAAGAGAAACTATGAGAATTTGAGGAAGAGAAGGGAGGGGAGCTCTAGAGAAGTGTTTGAGAGCTCCCCCATTTGGGGGTGTACTTGAAGACTTTTCTATTTATATGGCTAAGAGGGAGGAACATCTTGATGAATTCCAACACCACCATTCCTCTTTTAATACAATCCATAACTCCCACTTCATCTTGTCTATGTTAGTGTGGTTGGAATCAATTCCATCTCATATTTCTTTTGCTGTACCTCAAGCTTTCTTCACATGAGATTTCAAAAGTGTTCAATTGTGGTTGCCTTTTGCTGCCAACCCATGTGGGTTTTCTTTTGGTTGTTGGAAAAAACTCAATCTTTCTAAGCATATGGAGCCCAACTCAAGAAAAAATCGGAAAGACCTTCAAATGTCATTTTTGGCCCAGAAACGCAGATGCTGCCAAATTTGATCTTAAGTTGCCAAAACTTGCATAACTTCCTCTAGGAGACTCGGAATCATGAACCGTAAAATGCTCCAGAAACTAGACTTCTGCATCTTTCCAATGATATAGGGCTCAGAATCTGGTTCATCCTGAGCAAGTACATATAATGCACATCAACCCTCTCTCCGTTGGTCGATGTGGGATCTTACAATCCACCCTTCTTAGGGGCCCGATGTCCTCGTCGACACACTCACACCACATGGCAGAGTGACTCTGATACCAAATCTAACATTCCGACCCAAAAATAAAAGGAATAGTGAATTTAATAAAATTCAATAAATGTGAATTTACAATTTTGCCCTCTAATATGGACAAAATGGTCATTTTTAATTCGAAAGGATTTTGGGGCAGTGCCTAGTACTTTTAAGTACTGAGACGAGTCCATAGACATGCGAAAGGCTTGAATATGAGTTGTAACGAGAAAGTTACGAGCAAAACATCATCAGTGGTAAAATCGTAAATAATTTGAAGTCTGTTTTTAATATCAGATTCCTTCTTTTCTCTCTCCTCCCCTGCGCGCAGAAACAGCCCCCTGTTACTGTTCATCCGAACAATTTTTGGGCCGCCATCTTTTTCTCCAGCCACCCCAATCGACAACATTGGTACCAAAACGACCGGCTTGTTGTCCTCTTCCTATCCCGTCCAATTTCAGCCGCTGGAACCACCGGAGCTCGCCAAAAAATGAGAAAATCCGACTAGTTTTTTACCCGTTTTTAATAGATTTTTAACCGACGATTTCTCCCTCCTCCAGCTACCAAACCAGTCGATTAAGGTATGCTTTTCCACCTACTTTTCATGCTCTAGCTGATAGTTGGGTAGAAATTGGAAAATTTATG
Source organism: Prunus avium (assembly GCF_965620075.1). Classification (NCBI taxonomy): domain Eukaryota; kingdom Viridiplantae; phylum Streptophyta; class Magnoliopsida; order Rosales; family Rosaceae; genus Prunus; species Prunus avium. The sequence continues at coordinate 236,223 of NC_142285.1, read as the reverse complement.
TATTTGGGTAGTTAAATAAGCAAATGAAAATCGGCCAGTTTTCAACCTCTGATCCAATCACGTTTTGGGGTATGTCCAAGAACAAAAGTGGCTAAAATTAGGTGTATTACCTAGGGTAAGAGTCTTGAGCCGTGATTCTGAGTTTTTCCGGTGAAGCGTTATCGCTTTGGGCACTATAGCAGAGGGGCATTCTGTCTTAAAATGATCTCCTAATTGCCACGAGCGCATAGGAAATTGCAGATCTCAATTCGGACAACGTTTGAACCCCGAACGGATTTTACATATTGTGTGATATTCAGGTTCGATATGTTAGAACCGTTGGATCGTTTCCAAATTATATATGTTGATCTATGTATTCCTAGGATCGTATAGGGATTCGCATATCGTGAATTAGAGCCCCGAATGTTTCGATTCAATAAGTTGAAGCTTTGCGTTTTATGATAACCGTCCGATCGTGCGATCGTGAGAGATCCGACCATCCAATCCGGACCAAGTTTGCAGGACATATATCCTAGATCTTGTGGAACCCACAAGAACTTTCGAATCGTAAAATGGAGGTCATAGGTCCTGCTGGCCCGATTGATCAAGTTTGGGCAATTTGACCCTTGATTGAACGTGAGTCTTCCGAGGTAGTTCCACTCTTCGAGAAGTACTAGAACGACCCTTTTGGATGAGTCTTGTCCGTCATTTGATTTATTGTTGATTATGTGGGTCTATGAGATTATTTGTATGGTTTTGTGATTAAAATCTTATGTTTTTTAATTTAATAGTTTATTTAAATTCTTTTTATATTTAATAGTTGAATTCTTTATTTTTGTAAAGTATTTGTGATATATGTGGATTTGACATATTCGAGTATCTTGAGTCATATATATATATATATATAATATCTGAGAAAATGCTATTTATGATGATTATGCAGGGGTGCTCAAAGGGATAACGCTTCACCGGAAAAAACTCAGAATCATGGCTCAAGACTCCTACCCTAGGTAATACACCTAATTTGGAGCCACTTTTGTTCTTGGACATAACCCAAAGAGTGGCCAGATCGGAGGTCGAAGACTGGCAGATTTTCAATCGCTTATTTAACTACCCAAACATATAAATTTCTCAATTCAGACCAAACCATCAGCTAGAGCATAAAAAATAAGTGAAAAAACATACCTTAATCAACCGGTTTGGTGGCCGGAGGAGGGAGAAGTCGCCGGCTAAAAATTTGTTAAAAAAACTAGTCAAAAATTGGTTAGATTTTTTCAGTTTTCCATCCAGCTCCGATGGTTCCAACGGCTAAGATTGATCGAGATAGGAAGAGAACAACGAACTGGTCGTTTTGGTACAAATGCTGTCGCTTGTGGTGGCCAAAGGAAAATATGGCGGCCCAAAAATTATTCGTATAAACAGTAACAAGGGGGCTGTTTCTGAGTGCAGGAGAGGAGAGAGAAGAAGTAATCTGATATTTAAAAACAGACTTCGAATTATTTACGATTTTGCCACTAATGATGTTTTACTCTTAACTTTCTCGTTACAACTCCGATTCAAGCCTACCGCATGTCTACGGACTCGTCTTAGGACAACCTACATAAAAATACCAGCCATTTCCCCGAAATCCTTCCGAATTAAAAATGACCATTTTGCCCCTACCCGAGGGCAAAATAGTAAATTCACATTTCTTGAATTTAATTCAATTCACTATTCCTTTTATTTTTGGGTTGGGATGTTACATCATCTCCAACCCAGGGGTGGAAACCCAAATTATGAGTTGTGAATCCAAAAAATTTCTTCAACTCATATATTTTGAGGGGTGGAAATTTGAGAAATCTCAAATTTAGGGTGGAATAACAATCTCATTAGGCCATCTCCAACCATGTTGGGGCTAAACTCAAATTTTCACACTACAAAATACAATTATTCATGCATTTTCAGGACTCAAAATTTTTTTTCCTCCAACCTTCCAGACTCATAATTTGAGTCTACAACTTTATTAAATTGTTTAAAAATGATTAACCCTTAAATTTTTTTTTTTATGGTTAATTTTTCTTGATAGTATTTTTGTTTCAACATTGGTTATTTAATTTTCTAAACATTTTAACCTAAAAAAATTAAAATTCCAAAACATGATAGAATTTAACTTTAAAAAAAAACAAGTACAACACCATAAATAAAGATAAACAAATATAGTTTTTGAAATATTTTTAAAAAATTATTTTAAAAAAACAGCACATCATGTATTTGAAAATATGACCGTCGGTCAGCTTCAAAATGTCCAGCGAGCCAGCTTAGTGCACAAGTTTCTGGCAGACATCAAAAATCACGTGGGGCCCATCAATTTTTGATGTTCACGTGGGCTTCCAACCAAAAAAAACAAAACAGTAAAAGCAGATTTCGGGCCTACAAAAAATATCAGTCCAGGCAATACTTGGGGTGGAATTCCACCCAAAATTTAAGATTTTCCAAATTTCCACCTCCCAAAATACATGGGTTAGAGAAGTTTTTGGACTCAAAACTCATAATTTGGGTTTCCACCTATTGGGTTGGAGATGGCCTTATTGCCTGGACTGATATTTTTTGTGAGCCCAAAATCTTTTTTATTTTCTTTTTTTTATCTGACTCGGAAGCTCACGTGCTGATCAAAAATTGCTAGGCCCCGCTGACATTTGCTGTTTGGCCAGCACTTTGCGCCACACAACTGGCCCGCGTGACATTTGATTCCATTCCAATGGCAACAATTTTTAAAATTGTGTTGTGTTGTTTTTTTTTATAATTCCAACAACTATATTTGTAATCAACGATCAGGATTAACTGTAGGCAATCTGAACGGTAAATTTTCACATCCAACGGTCAAAATAATATTTATAATTAATCTAAATCAAATCAAAACCCAAAACTTATTCCAAACTCTATAAATAGCCATTCACTTGGTAAATAATCCACCAAAAATCATATTTTCCTTTCTCCCTTTGTTTTCCTTTCATTCTTGTTGAAAATGGCACCAAAACCCCAAAGAGGTGTGAATTGGAAACCACAAGAAGATGCAGCATTGTGCAAAGGGTAGGTTTCTATCTCTGAAGATGGGGCTATTGGCACGAATCAATCAAACGATTCATTTTGGTTTCTATCTCTGTGGTCATGCCCACTCCAATGTCGTTGGGAAGAGATAACAAGCCAACGACGAAAGGAAATTATGTTTTTTTTAATATATAAATATTTTATTTATAAAAAAACAAAAAAGTAAGCTATCATTTCACCACTAACTGGGTTAATATTGAAAATAAGTTAAATATATAGGTTTTATATATATTTTTTCTTGAAAAACCACACTCGGCTACAGTTGCTGTAGCCCTTAGCGTGGTTCCGCCCTTGCCCTACCAGCCAACGACAAAAGGAAATTATGTTTTTTTTAAATATATAAATATTTTATTTATAAAAAAAAACAAAAAAGTAGGCTGTCATTTGGGTAGTACGAAAGAAACTAGAAAGGACAGCTCCACAGACTTGTTTGAGAACAAAAACACACACCTTTACGTTTTGAGAGAACATGAAACATACAAAATGAAGACAGAAAGGTCATCTTATCGAGCTAGCCTAATCATACGACCAAACCACATGTTAAAATCCAGAAAAATAGTGTAAGCAATCAATTAGTGCTTATTCCTTTATCTTCACCTATTTAATCGGGCTCAGTGGAGAAATGGGTTTCAATTCCACAAGTCCCACTGCACATCCAAACCTTCTAACATAATTTTCAGAGTAACAGTGCAACAAAACTCATACAGAAAAATATTAAAATTACAAGTTAAAAGGCATACCATGAGCTTTAAGAACACGCAAGATCTTGCTTCCAGTAACGCTCTTGACCTGAGCAATACCATGAGAGTCACGAAGAATCACACCGATCTGAGATGGAGTCATACCCTTCTTTGCAAACTTGCAGATGTTCTCTTCAACCTTAATCACAGATATAACCCACTCAAATTAACATCGACAATTACATACTTCAATATTAAATCTCGGGATTTTCGTTTACTTACATCTGGAGCAGTGACCTTTAACCAGCTAGGCGAACTTCTCTTGAGGCAAAGCTGAGGCGGACATGCCCTTCCCATGACTGTGCATACGACCCATGATGGGAGAGAGGGAAGTGGAGGTTGCCTCTGTCCTTAGGTTCCCTGAGACGAGCCGCAAATGGTTTCCTCTGCCCCCAGGTCGGGTTTTCTAACTAGGGTTTATATATGCAGGCCAATTAGGGTTTAAGAAGCCCATTTGGTGGGTTGGATCCGAGTTCGGCCATTGCCCAGTAGAAAGAACCTAATGGGCTCTACAAAAATAGCCATAACTTTGATTTTGGGTACAATGGGAATGGGCCGAAGGCATAATAAAAGAAGGGGTAAAAAATTTAGGTAAATACCGCTCAATGCCACTGCAATCAAGGACGGAACTGTGTATAGGCTCAGGTGGGCTCTAGCCCAGTGCAAAAATTGTAAAATATTAAACTGGGTGCAGATTTTATACGGTTATTTTCACTCCCAAAAATATTAGCCCATCATCCCTAGCTAATGTCAGCCGACATGTCTGTCTCCTTGTCTTGTGCTTTTTCTTTTGTTTAATATTAGTTTGACAGAAACAACAAATAAAGCTCATCACATTCCATGTTGTCTCTAATATAATAAGCTAATAAAAAACAACATATTGGTATATCTCTTCTCCCATCGCACAGACATTCTTCTCTTTTCCCTATTAACCTTCAGCTCTCTTCTTTGGCTTAACATCAATCAAGCCTCTGTTTTCGTTTCTCTTGCCATCGAAAACCTGTCATTAAATCTCTTTGAACTTGATAATGAATGAGCCGATACTTATTTCCTCTCAAGAGGTAAACTTCATCATTGTAGTTTTCATTTCAAAATTCAATCTATGTGTTTATGGCGCATTTGGTAAATGATAAAATATCATTTTAAATTAATATTTGGGTTTATATGTATTTCTACAGGTATTGAGAAAATAAGGAAATTTGAAATTGGAATTCTACCAAAGGCTGCAATACACTCTTTAGGTACAATAATCTTATTGATTTTTTTATATTGAAATTTTGGCGTATGTTACCTATAGTTCTAAATGGTATGGCAGTAGATGCAATTTGCAAATGCAATGCAATATAAAACTATTACATATTTTGCTTTCCGCAGTTTGGATTGCATATTTTGGATTGCTGATTGCGTTAGCATTATTGCTTCTCTATCTTTATAGTATTATTTCTTGTTTGGACATAATGTCAAATGATGATAATAATAGATTGACAAAGAGAGGAAAAACTATTGATTCATTCTTCAAAAAAAGTGGGAATGATACTTCGATTCCGGAAGAACCTACTCATATTAATCTCGAATAGTTGGCCCTAAAGAATTTGATGCTACTTGTTTAGAACGGGATCCAGGGAAACACATTGCAATTTGTGAATACCCCATTAATCAACATGATGAGGTTCGAAGGGCTTATATCAAATTGGGGCCTTATCAACCTAAACTTTATGACAAACAAGCTTATGTTAGATATCTTATTGGGAAAAAAAAAAAATTAGCCCACCCCTATAAAAATTCCTGGTTCCGTCCTTGACTGCAATCCAAACTTAATATGCAAATACCATCTTTACCCACACATTTTGCAAATACAACCTATAAATACCTACTTATTGCCCACATAACACTTTTTCTCACTTTTTGTTTTCTCTCTCAGCTTTCTCTTCGCTCTCTCTCTCTCTAGCGCAGTTCTCTTCCTCTCCCAGCGCTCTTTGTAGATCGCTCCTCGAAACCCATTTCATCCTCTTATCTCTCTCTTTTGAATCGTGAAACTCCCCCTCGACCCCATCTTCTAGATATGTCTTCTGAATTGCCTAAGGTCGCAATTGCTTACAACCTCGAAGCTCAACTCCATCGCTAACCTCAAATAGGTAGTCTTGATGGTCATTTTCTTAATGTTTGTGGGTTTCTTTGAAATTGGTTTTATTTTGATTGCCATAGGTTATGTGTTTTGAATCTTCATGCCCATCTATCTGGGTTTTTACCAATTGGATTTAGACTCTGGATATGTGAATCTTAAAACTTTAGATTTTCCATTTGAGGTAGTAGATTTATATTGTCTGATTCTGATGATTTTTTATTTGAAACAGTCAATGGGTTTGTTCTGTGTCGATTGATTTTTACATTTCATATTGAGATTTGCTTGATCCAAAACTTCTATTCGATAGAACTATGAATTCCTAGTTTATAGGAATAAGGGAACAAGAGGAATTTTAAGACAATTAGAGAAACAAAAGGAAGAAGCTAAGGAACTGCTTTGAGTTCTGCTTGTTTAATTCATTCAACTACAATGGTTTATATACAAGCCTGAATGCCTAGAATAGAAAGCTAAAAATAATAAATGAATTTAAACCACAAATGTTAAGTGGTTTAAATTCCTTAGGTAATTCAAACAATTAATTTTTAAATGGTTGAGAACCATTTCTTCTTAAACCATTCGAGTCTAATGGTTGATAAGTTATTTAATATTTATTGTTTAATTATCTGAAAAAGATCCACATGGATCATGGCTCTCCCATTTAAGACCTTGAGCTCCTGCTCAAGTTAAATGGTGAGATGTGGAAATTCTTGTGTAGCCTTGTCTCGAATATACCATTTCGATTTGCTGGGAAGTTGCCCTTTACTGCCAATACGAAAATACTCATACTTTCCATGTAGGGTCTCACGAACCTTCTGCTCCAAGATACAATCCTCCAACAGAGGGTCTTCTAGTTCAATTTTTAAGTCATCAACTGATGGAAGACGAGTGTCTTCGTCGGGATCATCATCAAGTAGAGATGGCTCAAAAAGCTTAAGATTCTCGGCATTGATGACCAAGTACATATGCATGTATGGTGGTAATTCAAGTTGAAAGGCATTATCATCAATTTGTTTGATGATCTTGAACGGTCCATAACGAATAGGCTTCAGTTTCTTGCCTTCACCGATTAGCCGCTCCTTTCCAAGGTGTAACCATACTAGGTCACCTTCTTTGAAGTTACATGGCACACGATGCTTATCATGGTGAGCTTTATATCGTTGTTGAGAACGTTTCAATTGTGGCTCCACTTCAGTATGAATCTTCTAGTTCAATTTTTAAGTCATCAACTGATGGAAGACGAGTGTCTTCGTCGGGATCATCATCAAGTAGAGATGGCTCAAAAAGCTTAAGATTCTCGGCATTGATGACCAAGTACATATGCATGTATGGTGGTAATTCAAGTTGAAAGGCATTATCATCGATTTGTTTGATGATCTTGAACGGTCCATAACGAATAGGCTTCAGTTTCTTGCCTTCACCGGTTAGCCGCTCCTTTCCAAGGTGTAACCATACTAGGTCACCTTCTTTGAAGTTACATGGCACATGATGCTTATCATGGTGAGCTTTATATCGTTGTTGAGAACGTTTCAATTGTGGCTCCACTTCAGTATGAATCTTCTAGTTCAATTTTTAAGTCATCAACTGATGGAAGACGAGTGTCTTCGTCGGGATCATCATCAAGTAGAGATGGCTCAAAAAGCTTAAGATTCTCGGCATTGATGACCAAGTACATATGCATGTATGGTGGTAATTCAAGTTGAAAAGCATTATCATCGATTTGTTTGATGATCTTGAACGGTCCATAATGAATAGGCTTCAGTTTCTTGCCTTCACCGGTTAGCCGCTCCTTTCCAAGGTGTAACCATACTAGGTCACCTTCTTTGAAGTTACATGGCACATGATGCTTATCATGGTGAGCTTTATATCGTTGTTGAGAACGTTTCAATTGTGGCTCCACTTCAGTATGAATCTTTCTGACTTGTTCGAGAAATTTTTGTGCTCGAATATGTTCTTCTTCTTCTTTCCCACTTAATGGCTGGTCACTCATAGTGAATGCTAAATCAAAAGGACTCTGGGTAAATAACCCAAACTAACCTCAAATGGAGATTTGAGTGTTGAGCCATGAATTGCTCGGTTAAAAGCAAACTGTAAGTAAGGGAGACTTTCATCCCAAGTCTTCAGAAGGTTTTAACCGATCCCTTACCCTAAAGCAATTCCTTATCTTCTTCTTCTTGTTTCTCTAATTGTCTTAAAATTCCTCTCGTTCCCTTATTCCTGTAAACTAGGAATTCATAGTTCTATCGAATAGAAGTTTTGGATCAAGCAAATCTCAATATGAAATGTAAAAATCAATCAACACAGAACAAACCCATTGGCTGTTTCAAATAAAGAATCATCAGAATCAGACAATATAAATCTACTACATCAAATGGAAAATTCCAAGTTTCAAGATTCACATATCCAGAGTCTAAATCCATTTGGTAAAACCCAGATAGATGAGCATGAAGATTCAAAACACATAACCCATAACAATCAAAATAAAACCAATTTCAAAGAAACCCACAAACATTAAGAAAATGACCATCAAGTGATAGGACCCGACCCAAATTTCACTTTGAAATCTGCGCTGAACCCTGTACGTGCCCGACACCTGGCAGGTGCCAAACACACTTGACCAAATTGCCCTTCTAACAAAAACCTAAGTTTCTTTAGGGTTTGACTTCTGCCGAAAATTATGCAGAGGCTTCCCTGTAATTGCACGTTTCCCAAAAATTTACACCTGCATGAAAAGCAATTTATAATCCCAACGTTCAGCATGCTTTAAGTTTACAATCAAGCAATCCAACAACAGAATTATAGGGCCTCCGGCCTTACAGAATCCTAGGGCAATTTCAGAGCAATACTAATCTACTTAATTACAAAAATGTACGGAAACGAAAATATATCCTACAAAATGGGAAGAGAATGAAAAGTGATGATGAATGCCCGGTGGTGGTGCTCTGGTTCACGCCTATTGCCTAGGAGTGCAAAACATTTAAAAGTGTGAGTGGACAAAAATAAAGTTTTAGAAAATAGAATATGAACATACTAACCCCACTGTTGAAACCATTTAGAAAATTCAATTATATTCCCCTCATATATTCGTACAAGAATTTCTAAAACATGCATATTTACATACATATTATTAATCATGCATTCAGTCAAAACATCGAGACTTTTAGAAAACATTAAAAAGAAATAAATCTTTTCCACCTAAGTGTACCCATTATATATATATAACCGTCAATTCCATGATCTTATATTTAATTCCCTCATTACCGTCAATTCCTTGTGTCACGTAGTGTGACACATCCTCACAGGACTCGGTAACACAAAGTCAACCCGAGCTGCAATCCTCGCAAGACTCAGGGGACATTTAGTCTACCTGATCCGCATTCCTCGCTCCGCACAGTCCGGATAACCCTAAGACTCGTGGGGCAACTGTCAAATGCGCGCTGACTCAACCGAAGGCAACAAGGATGTCCGTAGACATCGTTATATCCAAAGGCAACAATTTAACCAAAGGCAACATAATATCCAAAGACAACATTTTGGGTACTTATATTGGTTTAAAACACAAATCTTTCTTGGAAAATTATAAAACTAATTCTCATTACATCCTTAACTCCTGTTATCATTTCCTTTTCTACTTTCCAAGTCATTCTCATTTAATCATAACAAGATTTCATAAAAGTATTTAAATCCAAATATTTATGCTTGGAAAGCAAAACCCATAAATAAATCACTCATGATCAAATAATAAAACTTTAATTTCATAAAATTTATTTATAAAACAAAAGTCCACTCACTGTGCGTCCGAGTTAGCTTGACCCTTTGAGGGTCCCTCCTGCTGGTCTGATGGTGCCCAAGTACCTATTTAAGCCATTAGAAATAGTTAACTAACAAAATTTCCCAACATAATTATTTAATCCAAAACCCTAACCCCCGGCTTCTAAAAGTGCATGTACTTAGTTTAAGACCATTCGTATGCCCACTTAAACATTTCAGACGGTTAGAACGGTCTGAGAAGACCCGAGACTTGATAAGCAATAAATTCTCAAAATAGTCAACCCTGGGACCCCGTGGGGTCCACGACCTCCAATTATCAATCCGAGAGTTCTTATAGGTTCCACACATTTTAATAACCATGTCCTGCAAGTTTGGTCCAAATCAAACGGTCGGATTGCTCACGATCGTACGATTGGACAGTTATCGTTTAATTAAACTTCGAAATTGAATCAAAATATCCGGGATTCCGATTCATGATTTGCGAAATCCTACGCGATCCTAGGAGTGCCTAGATTAACATATAATAAATTGGAGATGATCCAATGGTTCCAACCTATCGAACTCGGATGACGCGTAATAGGCGTAATCCGTTCGAGATTCAAACGACATCCGAATTGGAATCCGAGCACACCTACGCGCTTGTGACAACTAGGAGATTACATTGGGATACAATGCACCTCCGCTACACTGCCCACGCACCGCCATATGCACCGGCAGCGCGTGAGTGTCCTAAGCGATACTGGTGACCGGAAAATCTCCAAACCAAAGGCCACCCTCCCGGCTATAGCTACTACTCGACGAGTGGAACACGTTATTCAACTACGCCAATGTCCAATTCGGACGGCAAGTGGCCGGAAATTCGATTGGAAAACCTGCCAAACTTAGGGTTACAAATCGAGGTATCTAGACTAGAAATTGATCAAATCCTACCCATCCATCAGCTAGAGCTCAAAAAGTAGGTGAGAATCCATACCTCACTCGTCGGAATCGGTGACCGGAGGAGGGAGAACGAACGCGGAAATTTCGAACGAAAATCGACTGGTTTTTCGTGTTTTCCAGCGAGCTTCATGGGCGGCAACCACTGGGACCGGTAGGGAAATGACGGGGGTGGAGAGGTGGTTTGATCTTGACCTGTCCCATGGCCGATGGTTGAGTGTGGCGGCGACGATGAGGGAAGGGTGGGTGGCAGCCGTGAGAAAATTGAAAGGGCCTGCGCGACAGGGGGGAGAGAGAGAGAAAAGGAATCTGAGTTTTTTTTTTTCTCTAAATAAAACATTTTCAAAAATATTACAGTTATGCTATTGAGGCTTTTTCGATCGTATCTTTTTCATTACGACTCCGATTCGAGCCCACTACGTGTCTACAGACTCGTCTCGACGTGCTTTATGCAACGATCCAATTGGAATTTCAAAATTCCTTCTTGAACAAAAAGTCAACTTTTATACTAATAAAATATTCCATGGGCAAAATAGTATTTTCCCATAATAAATTAATAATAAAAAATTTAATTAGGATCGGGTTATTACATTAGGAGTACCTATTTGAGGTCGGTGATGGAGTTGAGCTTCGAGGTTGTAAGCAGTTGCGACCTTAGGTGATTCGGAAGACAGACCTAGAAGATGGGGTTGAGGGGGAGTTTGCAAAATGTGTGGGTAAAGATGGTATTTGCATATTAAATTTGGATTGCAGTGGCATTGGGCGATGTTTACCTAAATTTTTTACCCCTTCTTTTATTATGCCTTCAGCCCATTGCACCCAAAATCAAAGATATGGCTATTTGTGTAGAGCCCATTAGGTTCTTTCTACTGGGCAATGGCCGAACTCGGATCCAACCCACCAAATGGGCTTCTTAAACCCTAATTGGCCTGCATATATAAACCCTAGTTAGAAAATCTGAACTGGGGGCAGAGGAACCATTTGCGGCTCGTCTCAGGGAACCTAAGGACAGAGGCAACCTCCACTTCCTTCTCTCCCATCATGGGTCGTATGCACAGTCATGGGAAGGGCATGTCCGCCTCAGCTTTGCCTTACAAGAGAAGTTCACCTAGCTGGTTAAAGGTCACTGCTCCAGATGTAAGTAGACGAAAATCCCGAGATTTAATATTGAAGTACGTAATTGTCGATGTTAATTTGAGTGGGTTATATCTGTGATTAAGGTTGAAGAGAACATCTGCAAGTTTGCAAAGAAGGGTATGACTCCATCTCAGATCGGTGTGATTCTTCGTGACTCTCATGGTATTGCTCAGGTCAAGAGCGTTACTGGAAGCAAGATCTTGCGTGTTCTTAAAGCTCATGGTATGCCATTTAACTTGTAATTTTAATATTTTTCTTTATGAGTTTTGTTGCACTGTTACTCTGAAAATAATGCTAGAAGGTTTGGATGTGTAGTGGAACTTGTGGAATTGAAACCCATTTCTGCACTGAGCCCGATTAAAGAGGTGAAGATAAAGGAATAAGCACTAATTGATTGCTTACACTATTTTTCTGGATTTTAACATGTGGTTTGGTCGTATGATTAGGCTAGCTCGATAAGATGACCTTTCTGTCTTCATTTTGTATGTTTCATGTTCTCTCAAAACGTAAAGGAGTGTGTTTTTTTTTTTTTTTTTTTCTCAAACAAGTCTGTGGAGCTGTCCTTTCTAGTTTCTTTCGTACTACCCAAATGACAGCCTACTTTTTTGTTTTTTTATAAATAAAATATTTATATATATAAAAAAACATAATTTCCTTTTGTCGTTGGCTGGTAGGTCTTGCTCCTGAAATTCCTGAGGATCTATACCATCTTATCAAGAAGGCAGTGTCAATTAGGAAGCATTTGGAGAGGAATAGGAAGGATAAGGATTCAAAGTTTCGGTTGATTTTGGTTGAGAGCAGGATTCATAGGCTTTCTCGTTACTACAAGAAAACGAAAAAGCTTCCTCCTGTCTGGAAATAGTAAGCATTCTTTATCATTTTTTTTCCATCTTCATTTTTATGGTTCTGGAAATACTAAGCATTCTTTATCTAGTTACCATATTACTATATTGCTTGCCTTCGTCCTTTTCAAAAAAAAATTTATTGCTTGCCTTGTTGCTTTGCATATGCAAGGAAGTAGAACAAATAGGGTTCTTTGCTTGTCAACTGCCGAGTTGTATCTGAATCTGATGGGGCAAAATATACCCTTCTAACTTGTTTTGGGGCCTAGTTAGTAAAATAATGAGAAAAGTACGAATAAAACACATACATGTTTTATTCAGCAAAATTTTTGCAAGATACAATTGAAAAGTTTGGCCACTATATAATATTATAATATAATATATTTAAAATATTATTATTTTTATTCAATAATAGGTGAAAAATAAGTGAATTGTCTGTATTAATTAAAATGTTGTAAAAAAAGGTGAAAAATATGTACAGATGTGTATAACAGTATATTATTTGTTTGTTTTTCAAAAAAACGTGTATTTTACCGATTCTTTAAGACGGTCACAGAAAACAGAAATATTATTGAAATATATGTACTTACGTATATAATACGAATATTAAATGGGAAAATACTAGCTGAAATCTGTATGTCACCCAACAGCATAAGCATGAGTATTCTCAGTTTGTATATTTGGTCAGAACATATGTGAGAGCCCCACAATTGAAAAAGGGCTTCATCTTAATGTTGTAGAGCATCTAATTAAGCAGATGTTTTGGCTCATTTGTGTATGTGCCGCCGATGTTTTTTCTCGTTTATGTGTATGTGCCGCCGATGTTTTTTCTCGTTTATGTGTATGTGCCGCCGATGTTTAGATTCATTGCTGACATATTTGTTCTCTGTTTCTGTACGATAATGCTGTGAACCCTGTTTTGTTTTACAGCGAGTCGACCACTGCCAGCACTCTGGTTGCTTAGGTTGGGAAAGCAAGACGGAAGGTTTTGGTATTCTTTACATGGAAGGACAGAGAAACCTAGATATAGTAGTTTGCTTTTGTGCTCTTCGGATTTTGTATCAACTTTTGCATCTTTATCCCACATTTCTATACCACATGATGCGTTTGGTTGTTGTGTTCCCTAAAAATAGGACTGCTTATTTTGGTTTGAGTAATGCTACACCTACCACATTTCTATACCACATGATGGATCATGTCCATATCATATGCCACATCAATTAAGTCAATGGAGTGTATTTTAATAAAGAAAGTTTAATTAACAGTTTTTTTTTTAAGTGTTAATAAATCATAAAAGAAAAGAAAATGTTAAATAATTTTAATTGATGTGGTTGTCCACTGCGGTATACAAATGTTGTGAGAATAGCATTATTCTTTTGGTTTTAATTTTTGAAAAATTTAATATGAAAAAATGTTAATTTAATGAAAAGTTTCATTTCTTAATAAGTTCAACAAATGTTGCGAGAGTAGCAGTAGTTAACAAATCCAGTCAAATGCCCAATTTTGTCAGTTTAATTAAAAAAATATTTAACTTTATTAAAAATTAACCTTTATGTACGCGCTTGTGAGAGGTTTTTTTTTTTTTTTTAAGAAAAATTTATTTTAGAATTAAAAAATATAATAGGTAGTTGCAACTTGCATTCCATAAAAAGAGGATTTATTATTTTATTTTTTAAAAATTTTTTTTAATATGAAAAATGTGAATTTACCATATTATCTTCATTTAATTCTTAATGTTTGGATTAACTAAGGATATTTTCTCGTATTTTGAATGTTTCACCATTCTCTGTCTTTTACTTTATTATTAAAAATGTAATATTTTAATATTTTAAAACTAAAAAAAAAACCTCTAATAAAAGGAAAAGCCTTGAATTTGGCATGTATGTGAACCCAAGAACCCTCTTGTTTTAGCCATTGTTGTTATAATGGATCAGAGGTTCAAAATTGTAGAGTTCAAGTTCTCCAAATTCTATGGTAAGAATGCCGAGATATGAATATATGATTCAAATGCTTACTCTATCTGAAATGCCATTGGACGAAGGCAATGACAACTGTGGATGAGTTCTAAGATTTTGTGAATAAATCAATCAAAATATTAGGGGTGGCCATAAAAACTAGAAAATCGAAAAATCGAGTTGAATTGGGTCGAAAAAAAATCGAAAAAACCCAAAAATAGGATTGGACTAGTTTGGTCTGGTTTCAATTTCGGTTCTTGTAGTGAAAAAATCGGACCAGGGGAAACCAAGTGCGGGTGTGTATTTTTTTAAATTTTTAAATAAAATATTGGCTTATTTACTGTGTCACCTCCTAAAACTTGAGCTCGCTCTCACTTAACCACTCGGAACTCAAATTTCCTCACTTTACCCTCCATTTTCCCACTCCGTCTCAAATGTTACCCCCTCCTCTCGCCGTCTCATTTTCCTGTTAAATGACCTTTCGCTCTCCCTCTCTCTCCCTCTCTCTCTCTCTCACTCTCTCTCACTCTCACTCTCTCTCTCTCTCTCTCTCTCTCTCTCTCTCTCTCTCTCTCTCTCTCTCTCTCTCTCTCTCTCATCTCCTTTCCAAACCCAACCCTTAGCGCACCTCCATCGCACCCCACCCCTTCCCTCCCTTTGCCTCTCTTTATATCTCTCTCACTCTATGCCTCTCTCTTCTCTCCTTTCCTCTTCTCAAACCGAACCCCCACAAATCGAACCCCCACCCCAAATCCAACCTCCATGGAATTACTCAACACACCCAAACCACCACAACTCAAATTTTTTATAAAAATATCTTCAACAGCCACTCACTCCCTATCTTCTCTCTCGGTAGAGATAGTGAGAGTGAGAGAAAGAGGCACAAAGGAGAAAGAAGATGGGAGGGGGTGGGGTGCGATGAGGGTTGGGGAGGAGAGGGGAGAGAAGAGAGAGGGGGATAAAGAGGGAGAAGAGAGTGGCAGAGGGAGAGGTGGGGTGCGATGGATGAGCGTTGGGAGTAAGGTTTGAGGATGGGAAATTTCCAATTAAACTGAGGTGAGATCCACTAATCATTTGTGTGCAAGATTGTGTAGGAAATATTTCTAATAACATGTAGGTCTAGAGCGTGCTAAAGTGGAGAACAAAGACATGACCCACATTATATATGCCTTGTAAAGGCCAATTATGATATGCATGCCTCGTGGAGGAGGCTATTAATGCAAAATGTCTAGGGGCATGTGCTTAAGCCCATAAGGGAGTCACCTAGGGAGGTAACCCAACTTCTGTGATTGGCGATCCCATGAAGGAAGTTCAATGTGGTAGAAACAATCCATACTGCATGACTCATATAGCACTCATAAAACTATGGAGATATCCTTGAGATATTCTTCTGCTCATCCTTAAGGCAAAAGTGCTATTTTATATGACGTCAGGAATGGATTTATCCCTAAATGAGTTTCGAGGTGGGTAAACTCCCGTAGGGTGTGGGTAAACTCCCGTAGGGTGTGGGTAAACTCCCGTAGGGTGCAGGTCACATGTACTCTTGGAGAACTCACCTAAGTTAAAGACGTCGTGAGGTTGCGACTGTGAGAATTGAGCTATTCTCTAGTAACTCTCATGAGAATCAAGATTAGGGCATGGCCATAAATAGCACTACCCCACATCCAAGTCTCAAGGCAGAGAGAGAGAGAGAGAGAGAGAGAGAGAGAGAGAGAGAGAGAGAGAGAGAGAGAGAGAGAGAGAGGCAATATAAGAAAGAATATAGATGGGATAAATTGACTAGAATGCCCATGCCACCTCAGTACACTTAACGGTTTTGTGGATGGAAATGGACGGAAGTGTTAAAGTGAGAAAATTTTAGCAATTTTAAGAAATTTAGGGGGTAAAGTGAGGAAATTTGAGTTCCTGGTGGTTAAGTGAGAGGGAGCACGAGTTCCAGGGGGTGAACAATAAATCAGCCAAAAATATTTAACCCAAATGCTAAATTTCTAAACCCATAGCTAAGCGTTCCCCAAGCCCAACTCCAAATCACCTCTCTTTGCTAGGCCCAATCACCTCCATTTGCATGAAATTGGGCCATTTGTGAATTTTTAAGCCCCAAAAAAAAAAAAAAATTGGGTTATGTACAAAAATTTATTAAAATTTTCAACCAAAAAAAAAAAATTCCAGTCCAAAATCGAAAATCGAACTGACTAATAAGCAAAACAGGTCAAATAACTTTTTCTTCAAAACTGGACCTATAACATCCTGACCCAATTTTTAACCATTTATTTAGTATATATATATAACTAATTAATTAATTAATTATGAAATTTCAATTTTGACCTCAGGATATGGTTATTTTAGTCACTTTTTAATCTGGTAGGATTTTGGGAAAATGAATGGTACCGTTGCGTAGAGCGCGTCAATATGAGTTCGTAGACACGTAGAGGGCTCAAATCAGAGTTGTAACGAACAAGTTACGATCAACAAAAGTGCAGTGGCACAACCGTAAATAACTCGAATTTGAAATTTTAAAAACCCAGATTTTTTTTCTTCTCTCTCTCTCTCTCTCTCTCTCTCTCTCATGGGCAGCACCTCCAGCCGGCCATGTTTTGGCCAGCAACCACCACATTTGGCCACCGTTGGCCACAAGACCGGTACCAAAATGAGCGGCTCAGCTTCCTCTTCCCGACCCACCCCACCTCCGACAAAACCTGCCACCACAGCCATTGGAAAATGTGAAAAATCGCCGAATTTTACATAAATTTTCCGTCATCGATTTGGATGATTCCAACCACCAAATTAGTAGATCCAGGTATGCTTTCTCATCCTTTCAATGTGCTCTAGCTGATGGTTGGGTTGGTTAGGATTGATTTTGAAGTTTTGAAACTCGTTTTACAACTCAAAGTTTTGGCTAGTTTTAGGCTCGAGTTTCTGGCAAGTTTCGGTCACTTTTTGGTTGTGGTCAATGAACAAAAGTTGCTCCACTCTTTGTCTTGATCAAGTTGGTATAGGTATTGATGGGTGTTTTGAGAGTTTTCCGGCCGCCATAATTTTCTCAAGACACCCACGTGCTGGCGGCGTGTGTGGAGGCACGTGGGCCATGTTTGGGTGACCCATTTGGTCCTAAAATGATCCCCATATTGTCCCGAGCAAGACGGTATGCTCGGATTTGATTTTGGTTATCGTTTGACGGTCGATCGAATTTACGCATATTAGGCTTTATCCGGGTTCGATATGTTCGGACCGTTGGATCGACTCCATTTCCAAATATGTTGATCTAGGTACCTCTACAATCGTGTAGGAATTCAGGGCAGGTCCTGTTACGACTGAACCGAATAAATAGTACTAATTTCAATTTGAGTGAGAACCGGACCAAACCAAACCGTACCCATCCCTAAAAAATATACACATGAAAAGATGAACAAATGAAACCGATTTGTGAATAAATCGATTATAAAACATAAAAAATAAAATAAGATAAACAAAACCAAAGTAATTCTATGTCCGCCTCCAACAAAACCATCCAGATCATGATTTTTTTTTTTGTTTCAACAAAAGTAAAATCTCAACAACCGTACATGTACAAATTGTAGACAAATACCAAAAATACATTCAATTTTCCCAAAATATAATATATCTATGTATAGGGGACAAGATTTGGACTCTATTTTAGGAGTGTATAAGGAGCCTGGTTGGAGTTATGTTTTTTTTCAATCTTTCCTTTGTTTAAGGAGGTGGTTTAAGGAACTCGTTGTAGATACTCTAAGAGCAATTTGGTTAGTTTTTACTGAAATCCAACTACTAAAACCATCCTATTTTTTTAACTAAAATACTACTAAAAAGACTGGACAATTATTTTATAGGAACTCTCTACAAAATTTCAACTCCAACCACATTATGCTAAATGTTCTGTCTCTATGAGCTGATTTTTCAACTCTCATTTTTTCCACTTACACTCTCTTTTGCTTTTAAATATTTTTTAATCAATTTTGTTCTTTTTGGTTCTTTCAATTTCCTATTCTACCTTTAGCCTGCATTAATGTTTTCATAACTAAAATTAAGAAAAGTTAACATAAAATAAAAGAAAAGAAAAAAAAAGAAGTGAGAGCGTCTTCTACTCCTTCAATGAACAGTGAACACATATCATAAGAGCTCCTTTTTTTTTTTTTTTTTGCCTAAATATTTTCAGGAAAATATTAATTTATATGTGGACGACATTTCTAGATTGATTGTCTGGCTTGAGTTTGGGGATTAATTCCTGAAGGTTTCCTTCATTTTGTCAAAAGTGGTTTTGTGGATTGCATGTTTTGCTGCAAAGAATAGTTTGCAAAGAGTTTGCTTTTTTCCAATTAAGAGGCATGATTAATGGTTACCGTATAAGTTCATGTTAGAACCCCTATTCAATCTTTAATTTTTTTTAAACAAACACATCGAAAATTGAATAAAAAGCCTTCAATTTTAAATTATTGTGTATTTTCTTGTGGGTTCTTACATAAATGGGGAAAGCATGATTCATAAAAGATCGAGAAAATAATTTCATGTAGATTCATATGCCAGAATTTGGGTATTCCCTAGAAACAACTCAAGTTCGTTGGAGATGGTGGCTGAGTTTCGTCGTCAGAGCAAGGGCGGAATTAGAAATTTTTCAATGGGTGGGCTAGCTAAAGTTATTAGCTTAAAATCTAATGATAATTTTTTTTTTGGTACTTACATTTTCTATAGTTTTTCTAGAAATAAGAGTATACATTAAATTATGCTAATTGTAAACACAAGAAGAAGAAGAAGAAAAATGAAATCAGAGCCATATTATTCATGAAATAGTGAATTTCATTTAGAAAAATGCTTCTCTTTTGAAGACAAATTAATATAAATTTTTAAAAATTGATGTTGGGACAAACTTCGACACCAAATACAAATGTGGAAGACCTCTGACTATGCCTATTGGTGTTGAAATTGTATATATATATATATATATATGGGTTAAAATATTAGGCTATATGTATATTTAATATTTTTTTCCCAAACCGTCACTGGGCTACAGCCAAGGGCAGCCCTTGCCTTGGTTCTGACCATGCGTTAGAGGTGATGAAGGAGAGGGAAAGACACGATGAAGGAGTAGAAGACGCTCTGATTTTTATTTTTTTTGGGTTAACTTTTCTTAATTTAAGTTATCAAAACATTAATGTACGGTAATAATAGAACAAAAAAGAATAAAATTGATTAAAAAGTATTAAAAAAACAAAATAGAGTGTAAATGGAGAAAAAGCTCCCTAAAATAATTACAAAATTTAGTTAACATTAAATAAATACTTAAAATATTATTAAAGTAAAACGTCATTACATAAGTACCAATTTTGGACTCCGACGTTTCATACGAGAGAGACAATTTGCCACCGCCTCTAATGCGTGTGTGGGACCCTTCTATTATAAATTGGAAACAGCCTTGGTAAGCACGACTAATGATGATTAAAGTACTCAAATTAGCAAATTGTTAAAGAATGACAATAAAAGAAATGATTAATGAGGAAAGTCTGGTTGGAAAGCAAGCAGAGCAATCTCTACTTTATTTTTAGGGCCCCGAAGCCAAAGACCTTTTCCCATGCGAATGACCATCCACCACCGGCATCAACCGTCCCAGAGAAACCCTCTCTGTCCACTCCACAGCCCCTTCGAATAATGTAACATGAATAAGAAAATAAAGGAGCAACTAAAATTTCAAAGCCAGACAGGAGTGACTGGTGGGTGGGCATAGATTTTTAAAGCGACACGCCTTGGCCCTGCTTGTTTGATTGCCATTGTAATAATAACTGTAGCCTAGGCCCCGGTTTGAATTTCAAAAGATTAACCTTGACCTCTTTCTTTTATATCAAGGTTCTCTAATTTTTCATTTGTGTGGTTATCTGTATTTGTATTGGCTCTTATAAATTATAACGATATTTATACCTGAATTATAAGTACAATTTATCATCTTTATCTATAAAAAATAAAAATAAAATTCTCACTCTAGATATCTAATCTCAGAATATGAATGAATATTCAATTGATTGGTCTAATTGACTAAAGTAATGCTCACTCTATTAAAGGTGTTAATTTATGACAACAAACAACATAGCCATTTAAAATAAATAATCAAGCTAGAGTTTTTTTTCTCACATGAAGTGAGGGAAATGGAGCGAAAGGGGTGGCTACAGACCTTTTGCTTTATGAGTTAAAACCGCTGGCATTTCCATTGCTTTTGAATTTTTTTTCAACATTCTTTCTAACTACAAGGATTGCAATCCACCATCCTAACATTCTTTAAGAACACCACTAATCTCTCTCTCTCTCTCTCTCTCTCTCTCTCTCTCTCTCTGTGCAAACGATGTTCATCTATTTCTGCTCATCCCCACATTGAAATTTGGATCGCATAGATCCTGACAGATATGGTATAAGCTTCTTTTCTCACGATAGTACTAACTAGTTTCTTCCTCAATGCATATTTCTGGCCTATCATTTCATTTTCTTAGAAAATATTATCTTTCTTGTCATTGTTGGATGATCCAGGGAACGCCGATAAACATCATAGTTGGATCACATGTTTGGGCAGAGGATTCAGAGGTTGCGTGGATTGATGGCGAAGTTAAAGAAATCCATGGCAGAGATGCCACCATTATTACCACAAATGGGAGGACGGTAAGCTACTATGACTCATCATAATTGGTGCTTAAAAATAATGTCCGCACGTTATTATCAAGGGCGGAACCATGATTTTTTTTATAAGTGGGCTAGCTAAAATTTTGAGCTTAAAATCTAATTATTTTTTTATATTAAAAAACTTACAGTTTCTATAGTTTTAATAAATAAAAGTATAATTAATTCATATAAATCATAGTTACATTGACTAATTTCTAATAAATTTTATCATAAAGAAAAAAATACATACTAAATGCAACAACCAAAAATATATATTACCAAAATGAATATAATGTATTATCAAAATGAATATATGAATAGGTTGTGCTCTTTTACTTGCTTGGTTATGATGTAAAATTATAATATAATAACACATATACCAACAACAAAAGCAATTTACTTTATAAAGACTAAATATATTTGAATAAGAAATTTAACCATTATCATAATAAGAATTAAATCTGATGTTATATCTGTTAATTTTCTTTTGCATCAATCGAATAAGCTTTAAAGTGCAAACCCTTTTTAAAACCCTCTTCCCACCAAAAGGTAGCAGAGAAAAGAATATTTTATTAAACACCGCAAAAAAGCAACAAACAATAAAAATGGGCTGAGAACAAATAATATTTCCCTCTGGTGGAGGTCTAGTAGAAAAACAGACCAAAACACAAAAAAGTCTTGTGGAAGGAAGCAAACAATCTATGGGTTTTGATGATCTACTTGTGGAAGTAAGCAAAAAATAATCAAACCAAGCATACTAGACCATACAGCCCATCGTAGTCGTGGCTATAGTTCCACCCTTGGTTATTATTGTTTTTGTACTCCATTGTAAATAGGGCGGAAAGAAAGAAAGGATAGTAGTAAACATTATATTTCAATGATCCGAACCGTTTAGTTTTTAGATATTCCATAAAAAATCATCTCTGCAACAAAAAGAATAAAAAATTTACATGAATCCGAAACCATTTGACCACTCAATTAGATGGTTTTTATTAGTCTTTTCTTGAAGAATCATATTCATGTATTTTGTTGGTCCAAATAGACGTCTTAATAATTTTCAATTTGCTTTATTTTTTGCAAGGATGGTATATCATTAGAGAATTGAAAAATAGACGGTTTAGATTGTTAATTTTTTTTTTCGTAGGAGACCCTGAACCCTAAACCCTCAAATAAAATTATTTAAGGAATCCCTCAATAGAAGGGGACTATACATATAGGAAAAAGTTTGGCTCCTCAAAACTAAGGAGGAGGAGGTACTCTTCAACTTTAAGGAGATAATGTATGAGTATGTGAGAAATCCCCTACCATTGTAGTTTTTTTCTTTGATTGAACATCCCTTTAGTTACTATCGCCTGTATTAATTTTTTTTTTTTTCTTCTAATAGTTTGTAGTATGAGTTCATTGAAAAATGACTAAGAAAATGATTTTAATAAAAGAAATCTATATATGTAAAGCAAAATGCAGAGAATGATGAAACATTCAAAAACTTCAAAAATACCCATAGTAAAGTGAAATATTAAATCACCACATTTTAATTAAAACAGGGCATAATTGTAAAAGAACAATTAGGCAGAACTTTAAAAAATTTGAAAAGAAAAGAAAACGAGGAGTTTTATGTAATAACCTAAAAATCGAATTTAATAAAAAAATAATAAGGAAACGAGGAGGCCGCCAGCTTTCTCCCCGCACCCACATCAAACCCCGACGGTAGTGTGTGATGACGAATCCAACACAACCACGACGACGAAGTACGACGATGATAATTAACGAGACCTACGAGTTCTCTACGGCGCGATTCCTCGACTTCATCAACGAAGACGGCAAACGCAAAGCGCACCTCTGGTTCGACTATGCCCCATCTCGTACGTCTTCTCTATTCCCTGTTTCCTATCATTCTTCTCCTCTTGTCTCTGCGATCAGTAAGATTGATTTTTTTTAGTCCAATTCTTTGAGAAACCATTGGTGCCGGCATGCTTGCTCCGTTATGTGGTGTTTGTTTGCTCGAAAAATTTGTTAGGTTGTAGTTGGTTCCCGAGAAGATTAGGAAGTAGAAAAAATCAATCAGCCCAAATAGTTGAAAGCAATATTATTTTTTCTCAGCAATTAAACAATGTTATGGTTAAAGAAATTTTTTACTACAATTGATGAGAGTACTCTCCATCATCGGATGCCAAATTTTTAAGGAGTAATTATATTTTCGGTCACCGGGTGGAATTTAATTTTGATCACCGAAATTTAAATTTTCTGATTTGGTCACTATTTACATTTGTTAACAAATAAAGTCAAATGTTAAATTCCGTTAGTTTCATTAATTAAAAAAATATTTTTTTAATATTAAATTAAAAATAAATACAATTTTTTTTTTTTTTTTTGGGTCTGAACCATGAGGTGGTCCTGGATGGGCCCCAACTATGGGTGGCACCTTTAAGCCTTAACCACAACCCAGACTAATCCCCACTCACACCGGGTCGGCCCGTAAGGGGTAAAGTGTTGGCCAAAGTGGTGACTCCGTACAAGAGTAGGGATCGAACCCCTGACCTCTCTTAAGGAATGAGAGTGCCGAACCACTCACACCAACCACCTTGGTTTAATACAATTAATTTTTTAATCCTTCTCTTTCTCTCTCTTTACCCAACCCCTGAACCCAACCCCTGGAAGTGGTTGCATATGGCTCGGCCCTATATTGCTTCAACAGTTCCATTCTAATTGTAGCTTCATGACTTCTCAATGCGATCAATTTTCTTCCCTCCTATTTGCACACTAAAAACAAGTCGGCAAAGTACCGTTCTCCTCTACTTTTCACAACCTCTTGTAAATGAAAACTTGTGTTTAGTTTCACTAACAAAAGAAATAATTCACCTCCACTCTCTCTCTCTCTCTCTCTCTCTCTCTCTCTCTCCTACTGGGTTTGTTCAAATCCAAAACCACACCCACCTACCCTCCCCATCCCACCCAGAACCCACCCCCCTCTCTCTCTCTTCGACTAGTTTTTTTTCTTTTTCTGCGTTTGTGATGGCTGTGAGAAGGTGGGGGAGGTGGTGTGGGTGGTTGTTGAGAAGGATGAGAGAAGGGGAAGAGATAGAGGAGAGAGAAGGATGAGAGAGAGGAGAGAGAAGGTGGTGTGGCTTCTGGAAATTATCATGAAGCTCCTCCAATGGCTGTTTGAATTTGAGAGGTTGGGTAAAGAGATTGAGGTGAGGTGGTTATGGCTGCCAGGAGTTGGGTAAAGAGTGAGAAAGAGGAGGTTTAAAAAAAATTAAATTTATTTATTTTTAATATTATTTATTTTTTAAAATTAATGAAACTGACGGAATTGAACATTTTACCTAATTTGCTAACAGATGCAAATACAATGACCAAAATCGGAAAATTGAAATTTTGGTGAGAAATTAAATTCAACCCTAATCCTAGTGACAAAAAATGTAATTGCCCCAATTTTTAATGGGATGAGAGTACTCTTAACGCTTAATTACACCAATGCCCCCTGAAACTTTAGTTAAATGCCACTTTGCCCCCCAAAACTCAAAATGACTCACTTTTATCTCTTGACCGAGGTTTGGTGATCCACCTTACCCCTTCTGTCAGCTCTATTTAAAAGTCTGTTAATTTTAATGACATGGCAGGGGGTTTTTATAATTTCATACACATAGATCATTATCTACCAATTAGGTGAGTGACGTGGCAAGTGGAGTCCACCTCCACATAGATAAAAATATAATTAAATATTTTTATAATTAAAAATAACTAAAAATTAAAATAAGTAAGAATTTTTTTTTTCAAGTAATTAAAAATCCAACCCAGACCCCTTCCACAACCCATATTTGAATTTGGGTTTGTTTTTGTTGGGTATATTTGAATCGGGTTGGCTTGATTTTTGGGGATTCTACGGGCTTGAAGCTGCTAGTTTGTGCGAGAGAGGGGGTTGGGGAAGGGGGCTGGGTTTCAAACAACCCAGATTTAAAGTTGGGTGTCGAGGTTGGTAGGAGATCAAGAGAGGGAGGCTTGCGATGGTGGTAGGGTTCGGGTTCAGGGTTTAGGAAGATAGTGTTGGATGCTATGTGGAAGATCAATGAGAAGATGGCTGAGATGGTTGTGAGGTTCTATATTGAACTTGTGATGGTGGAGAAATTGGAGGAGCTACTTGTAGATTTATGGCATGTTTACTAATTCGTAATTGGATTAGCAGGAATTGAATTGAGGAGGAGTTGGATTGAGGAGAATTAGATTCCGGAGTTCCTGTTGAAGTTGTTTACTAAACCATATAGATTGAGGAGAATTAGATTCCGGATTCCCATTGAAGTTGTTTACTAAACCATATGGAATTGGGGTAGGAGTGGTACTAATTATTAAAATGTCCCCATTGTTGGGTTAAAGTAGATGACAAATTTGAAAATTTGAAAATTGGGTGAGGATATAATGGGTAAAAAAGATGAATTCCTAATAGGTTTGTTATCCAGGAATTAGAATACCACCTCCCACCCAAGAATTGAATTCCTCTAAAATCAAGAATTCAATTCCTAATTTTGTGTGGGCCCCACTTACTTTTTAATTCTTTGATGTGAAGTAAACACATGAATCCTCCATAGGTTGGATTCAATTCTTGATTAGTAAACACACCATTAATGAAGACTAATCAAGTCTCATAAGTTTTGTTGCTGGGGGGTGGTTGTGGGTTAGGATTAATGGTGGATGGGGGTAGGGGAGGACCGAAGTTTTAGGGGGCATTGGTGTAATTAAGCCTATACTTAATGGGCCGGGGTGGGAACCCATCCCCGTATTTCAAATAATTTTATAAATAAAAAAACATAAATGTATAAAGCTAGTTAATGTAGAATTTTAAGTTTTAATTTGTGTTGATATTTTAGTTATTGCGATGGTTAGGATCCCGAGCCTCTGCATTTAGAGTCCACACATTTACCAACATTTAGGTTGTGTAAAGTTTACTTTTTAATTTTTCTAAACTTACGTTGGAGTTGCTGTTTCCCCAAAGCCTCTCTCTCTCTTTGGTCCTGTCTCTCTCTCTGCCATTCACACCACTTACAAACAATCTCTACTACTCAATTTTGAAACCCAAATCAAAATCCCAAAGAATATATGGAATTTCATGGATGCTTTTCAACTTGGAATTTTATGCAACAAGACAATTAGCTTCTATACACAAAAATATACAGAAAAATGAAGAAAAAATTATATAATACCATAAAGATTCTGCAAAAAATCAAACCTTCCTCTACTATCAAAGAACGTTTAGTTATTTAACTCTAACCAAAGAAATAGATGAACACAACGTTTTCAATAAACAAGGGAATGTTGATGATAATAATCAAGTGACTACACGAGTTCTGATTTGAATGAAATTTTACAAAGATGATATGAGAATCTAAAAATTAGACGATTACTGAATTCAACCTGTGGCTTCATTTTGTTAGTTTAAATTTTTATAGGGTTAAATTATCTTTTTCATATTAAATTTGTCTTTTTGTTTAAATTTTTTCAATATTATCATAAGTTTCTTAGTAAATATGAGTAACACTATTGATTGTTAAATTTAATTTCTTTCTGATTTGGTTTATCGGTGTTATGCAAACAATTAGGATGAAGATATGTGAATATGCGGAATAATAATTGAACGATAAAGTAAACACACCAACACAAAGAATTTAGCGAGGTTCGGCTAACTTTGCCTACGTCCCCATGTGATCGCTCGTGAGAGAATCACTAGCACTATGGGGAAAAACAATTGATTACAAGAACTTATTGAAATCCCTATGCTAATCTGCAAAACTTTACTACATATACATAGGTTGACTTGTTAAAATAAGATTCCTAAAACCTGTTGGAATAAGGAAAGATAACTTATTTCCTAATCCTGAACCAATATGGATAAGAGAAACTGTTTCCTAATTCTAGTAGGAAATCCTGCGCGCACTATTCCTTACCCAAATTGGAGTTCCCTAGAATCCTAACTCAACCATTTTGGTATTATGACCAGCCAAAACATAACATTGATAAATATGAATACTTAATAGATTAAATGAGTTTAAACATGCTAAATAGGTTAAGCGTCAAATCTCAAATGAGTTAAACAGGTTAATAGGTTAACCTAATAAACAATTCAACCCAACCCATTTAGTAAACAGGTTACACAGGTCGTGTCATGTTACTTGTTTAATAAACGAATCCTATTCGGGTTGGAGATTTCTAACCGTTTAATACCTTGACATGACACGACCCATTGCCACTCCTACATGAAATTTACTTTTTACCCTTTGAAAAAAGAAAAGAAAATTGCTACCCATATTACCCGTAACCTCACAAACCCAACCTGTCCTCCCTTCTCCACCATAGACACCGGCCATTGTCATCGGTGGGACTTTGCGGAGTGTGATGGCCTTGGGCTAGGTGCGGTCCCTTGGGGTTGGTCGGGTTTGGTGGACCGTGGATGGGTGGCTTGAGGTTTCTATTTTTGTTTTTTAAGGATTTTCCACAAGTTGTCCATGACTTTTTTTAAGTCCTCAAATTCTCAAATCAATCAATGTGATCCTTCATCTTTTGGGCTAGACATCAATTTGGTCCTTTATGTCACATTCGAACAGAACTTTTGTTAAAATTGGTCA
Source organism: Prunus avium (assembly GCF_965620075.1). Taxonomy (NCBI): domain Eukaryota; kingdom Viridiplantae; phylum Streptophyta; class Magnoliopsida; order Rosales; family Rosaceae; genus Prunus; species Prunus avium. The sequence goes on along the minus strand of NC_142285.1, from coordinate 208,380 downwards.
CATGTCATCACTTGATCAGCTTTATAGATATATTATAATCAACATATAGCTCATTTCAGTCCTAGTTCCACGTTTTTGCTCAACAATGTCATATGCTCTTTAATTTGGGTTTCACATTTGGAGTATCAAGGAAAGTAGATAGCCTCATTAAGTGATGCAGGGCAGCGGCTATAAGCTGCTGTCCAGTGACCCAAATATACCCAAAATATAGAGAATAGAAGGATAAAGCAATAGAATTGAAGTTAGAACGAAGATAATTGAGTTATAGGGCAAAATCCCAATAGTAACTCTATAGACTAAAGTATGAAATTATATTCATCAACAAAAACTGAATACAAGAGTCTAGCCTATCAGAAGCATTTTTGCTCACCACTTTAATCTAAGAACCTCACCATCATTATCAACACTTGACACGTGCCCTTAGGCATAACCATGGTTCCATAAATACAAAGTAAGTTGACTATGGTTATGCATATGGACACATGTCAAGTGTTGAGAATGATGGTGAGGGTACACCTTGGGTTAAAGTGGTGAGAAAAAATATTTTCTTTATACTACAATACAGAAAACCTAATTAACATAGGAAACAAAAACCTAAACAGGAAATTAAGCAAAATCCTAGGAATAGGAGAACAAAAGAAGTAACTAATAATTTAAAGAAACTAGAACCCTAACCCAATTGACTAACGGGCCTAAGTACTTTTAGAAAGCCTTGTAGATGCTCCTGCATCAAACTGCCTTGGTTGGAAAAGACTGTCCTCAAGTCTAGATCGTCATCACCAAAGACTCCATGAGAAAACTGAACTCTTCCTTTCCAAACAAATAGATATTTTGAATATCGAACCACTCTGGAACACTTATGATTATTCTCTTTCATCATTGAGGAAAAGACGTGAGGTTTACCTTATCTCATGAGTGGATATAGGTTGTATTTTGATGAGAATACCCCTTTAATGGATGTGAGGCGACCAATTTTAATGAAGATTTTGATGAAATGCGATGAGGAGGACCAAACTGATGTGTGGATCAAAAGATAAGGACCACATTGATTGTTTTGAAAGTTTAAGGACTCAAATGAAGTCTTTGGAAAATTCAAGGACCATTCGTGATAAAAACCTTTTTATTATGATGAAAGGGGGCAAAAACTCCAAAAACAGCACAGCTAACTAAACACAGAACCCACCAAGTGAGTTCTAGCAACACCTAACAAGTCATCTCAGATAATAGAACCAAGCCATGGAGCATCATCAAAATAACAGACCACGATTTAAACCCTTTTTTAAAATAAGTTTTATTTGAATTTTTATTTATTTATATTTGTATATTTACTTATGGTTTTCATTTTTTTAAATCTTACTTTTTATTTTTTAGGGCTTTTGACGGAAATGGTCCATGAACTTATGCTCGAGTTCCATTTTGGTCCTCTAACTAAGTTTTTCACTCCAGTGGTCCTCAAACTCTCCTTTGTGTCAAATTGGTCTTACTGTAACAGTTTCCGTAAGTTTAAGAGATAATTAGTGCCCAAATTGACAGTTTTACCCCTCAATTTGAGGGAATTTAATGGCGAGACCAATTTGACGCGTGTGGAAGAGTTGGAGGACCAAAATGAAACTCAAGTATAAGTTGGAGGACTATTTCGGTTAAAAACCTTTTTTTTTAATTATTATTTTAAATTTTTTAAAGCTTATACCAACGAGGGGTTAGTTAGAATAGTTAGGCCCATGGTTTGCTTCTATGTTGTCTGAGGTTCAAACCAAAAGGTACCTACCTAGCTATTTGCTAGTGTTTCCTGCCACTTAAAGATTTTTTAGGGTTTGGCAAAAAAAAAAGGTTATTTAATCCATGCGGTGCTATAGCAGTGGATTTTGTGGGTGTGCAGCTAATGATTGCAATTGTTAGAAAATGAAAAATCCCATGTCGTACGTTTGGAGTCTTGCATTACAATATACCGTCCACCTTTCTACTATGTACCAATTAGGTTTTGGTTGGATTCTCTAATTCTATCATAATCTCTCCTCTGAATAAAAACGAACCTGATGTCATGTCATCGTGTCACACAAACCTAATTGTGATTTATATTCAACACTTGCATAATAGGTACGTATACAGGCTAATGCTAGCATTTACTTCAATTTCAGATAGTTGCAGACATTTCCAGTATGTACCCAAAAGACACAGAAGCACCACCAGCAGGGGTTGACGACATGACTAAGTTGGCTTACCTCCATGAGCCGGGAGTCCTGCATAACCTAGCCTGTCGGTTTGCTCTTAATGAGATATATGTGAGTCAAGTCACCGCATGAATACGACATATGCATTGAATTTATTTAGCAATGCCCTTGAAAGCAGATAACATAGATGTCAAAAAACTAGTTGTCTGACAGTCGGTGATATAATGTGAGCAGACTTACACTGGGAACATTCTAATAGCGGTGAATCCGTTCCAGAGACTACCACACTTGTATGAAATCCACATGATGGAGCAGTACAAAGGAACTGCTTTTGGGGAGCTAAGTCCACACCTTTTCGCTGTTGCAGACACTTGTTACAGGTATATATGCCGTGCAAACTGGCTAATTAGATCCCATCATGTCATCTCAGACACCATGCTTAGTTATTCCCTAGCTATTGGTAAGAAAATAAAATAAAATGACTAGTACCATTCACCAGGGCAATGATAAACGAACAAGGAAGCCAGTCAATTCTGGTTAGTGGGGAGAGTGGTGCCGGTAAAACAGAGACAACAAAAATGCTCATGAGATATCTCGCATTCATGGGGGGCAGATCAGGTACAGAAGGAAGAACAGTAGAACAACAGGTTTTAGAGGTCAGTTTCGTTTTTTCCTCTGTTTGTATATTATAGGAAAATGCTTCATAACCCAACCTTCCTTTTCTTTCTAACAATTGGTTCCTTATTATATACTGTGAGTACATTGATTTATTTGGGATGAAGTGTAAATATTTCCACTTCTTCAGTCCAACCCAGTCTTGGAGGCATTTGGGAATGCCAAAACTGTGAAAAACAACAATTCGAGGTGAGATACTTGTTAGCTCTTTCCTCTACTAGATAGATTTCTCTCATTTCCTTTTTAAAAAATTTTCTATATTGCTTTCCCCACTTTCTCTTCAAACTTGTAAAACATGATGCTTGTACCAGTCGTTTTGGTAAATTTGTAGAGATCCAGTTTGATAACAATTGGAAAATCTCTGGAGCTGCAATTCGTACATATCTTCTCGAAAGATCACGTGTTTGCCAAGTCTCTGACCCAGAGAGAAATTACCATTGTTTTTACATGCTTTGTGCGGCACCAGCGGAGGTTTGTGTGTGACATTATATTCTTTTGTTGTTAATCTAGATTATACATTTTTAAATAATAATTACTGTATCAATGGTTAAGAGTAATAGTCTGGTAACATGCCGATAATTTGGTCTAGTGGCATCCCGTCAACATTCTGTTGGAGGAGGTCCTGAGTTCAATCTCATGGACTACTGTTCAATGAATAAAAAACGGTATGGTAACATAAATGTTAACCAACTAGGGAGTCAATTAGCCATTTGATTATTATCGTGATTAAGTGTTTATAAAAATATTGTGCTTGCAATTTGTTTGATCACCGTTTAAAAACTATGGCATCAAGGGAAGACCACACATGCGATCCCTTTATATGATACATCCCATTATTTTTTTTAAAAAAGAGGGATCCCTCTTAAGAAGCTCCCTCTCTATCTAGGTATGTTTGTCGTTATGGCTGACAAATGTTCTTTAACAGGATATCAACAGGTACAAGTTAGGGGACCCAAGAACATTTCACTATCTTAATCAATCCTCCTGTTATGAAGTAGCAAATGTAGATGATGCAAGAGAGTATTTGGAAACCAGAAATGCCATGGATGTTGTTGGGATCATCCAGGAAGAGCAGGTAGTGACCCTCGCATCAATACAACTACAATGCTGTAGTGATGATTTCCTCTAACCATAAATATTATTAATGGAAAAGTTTCCTTCTTTAGGATGCCATATTCCGAGTGGTTTCTGCAATCCTCCATCTTGGGAACATTGACTTCATCAAAGGGGACGAAGTTGATTCTTCCAAATTAAAAGATGATAAATCATTCTATCATCTCCAAACAGCTGCAGAGCTACTCATGTTAGAACTTTGATCGATTTTGAAATACCTAAATGAAGATTATCTACTCGTTTCTAATTCCTAGTGTCTTCCAACATGTTTTTCTTCAGGTGTGATAAGAAGGCTTTAGAAGACTCGCTTTGCAAGCGTGTCATAGTGACTCCTGATGGTAACATTACAAAACCGCTGGATCCAGACTCAGCTACATTAAGTCGTGATGCCCTGGCAAAGACAGTTTACTCCAGACTGTTTGATTGGTAAGTAAAATAGACTTATTCATTGTACTTGTATTCAGCATTAGTTGTTAGTATTTCCTTCCTGGCTGGGAGGAACAAGTGCTCCATTATGGAAGTTAAGAGTCTTAACTTAGTCAACTTTTGACCCAGGCTTTTATTGCCCCAAAAATGTGATATCAGTGCAACAGATCAGGAATCACAGAATACTTGTAGTATGCAAACTTCTTTAAAGCCAACCTATTACAGTTTCTATTAGAAAGCACCTCGACTTGCAGGACCAAAAACGCCTTGCCTCTATGCCTCCCCTTTCAAAACATTGGTTTCTAATATCATGTTCTTATAAATTTACCTAACTTTATAAGGATTAACTACATGTGGTGGTTCCTAATCTGTGGCAGGATTGTGGATAAGATAAACAGTTCAATTGGTCAAGATCCAAATTCGTCAAGCTTAATAGGAGTCCTTGATATTTATGGCTTTGAAAGCTTCAAGATCAACAGGTACATAATGGTAGAAATGATACAGCTTAACAGAAGAATTAAATGTACTGAAACAATTTTGCATTTGGACCTAAGGACCTAATCTAATGCTTTATTTGGTAGTTTTGAGCAGCTTTGTATCAACCTAACAAATGAAAAGCTGCAACAACATTTTAATCAGGTAAAGGGAATTTCTAGGTACAGTTTAAACATATTTGTACTATGATTATTTTATATAATAAGCATCTTCCCCTGCAGCATGTGTTCAAGATGGAGCAAGAAGAGTACACAAAGGATGAAATTAACTGGAGCTACGTAGAATTTGTAGATAACCAGGATGTTTTGGATCTTATTGAGAAGGTATTAATTTTCATATAGTTCTTTGCAGGTAAAAATAGCAAGATTTATATAAATCTGTTATAACAAATGTCCTTACATGCAGAAACCTGGGGGCATAATTGCTCTTCTTGATGAAGCCTGGTATGTAACCTTGGTCCTCATGATACCATTGATATCTTATCTCTTACAACAGATAATCTAACTAATAATATGGTTACCTCAGTACTCAAGTCTCGTCTGATTAATTATTAGGCAGTTAAGTTTGAAGCTTCATTCAGCACGGTGTATAATAATAATAATAATACTTGTTCCCTAATCCAACAAAAATACGCAGTCTCATATTGTTTCTTCTACCAGTGAAAATTAAAGAAAAGCTAAAATGCTTTTTTGAAAATGGGAGAAAAAAGATCATGACTGCTGAACCTATGCATATATGAACAAGTTCATTTTATCTACAGTATGTTCCCCAAGTCAACCCATGAGACATTTGCACAGAAGATGTATCAGACATATAAAGGACATAAGCGCTTCAAAAAGCCAAAACTTGCTCGAACGGACTTCACAGTTAACCACTATGCTGGAGATGTAAGAAAATTCTTGAACAAATAGCTATATTGAAAAAAAAAAACATAGTTTCCCTTCATTTATCCTTCTAGTCAACAGGTCACATACGAAGCAGACCATTTTCTTGATAAAAACAAGGACTACGTAGTGGCAGAACATCAAGCTCTTTTAAATGCCTCCACATGCTCATTTGTTGCAAATCTATTCCCTCCACTACCTGAGGAGACGTCAAAACAATCCAAGTTTTCTTCCATAGGTACCCGTTTCAAGGTAATCCACATTTTCATAAAGGTCTATTTGACTCTGAAGATGCAACTTGCTCCTGAATCAAAATTCACATGCAGCAACAACTACAAGCTTTAATGGAGACACTTAGCACGACAGAACCACATTATATCAGATGTGTTAAGCCCAATACAGTTTTGAAGCCTGGAATTTTTGAGAATGTCAATGTATTAAACCAGCTGAGATGTGGGGTGAGTAAAGTCTAACTTTTTTCACAGAATATCTTTACCCTTTCAAAAATATTTTTGAGGTTGTTTAAAAATTAAACAAAACAGAAAGAAAGAACCCCCTAAAGGGAGATTTCCAGGGGGAGGTAGGGGTGGGGGTGGGGGCTGAGGCAGCAACCATGACTTGTTTAGGTTGCTTAATTTGATGATGTTTTTCCAATGGCACTTGTACAGGGTGTGCTAGAAGCTATAAGGATTAGTTGTGCTGGATATCCAACAAAAAGAACATTTGATGAGTTCCTTGACCGCTTTGGCTTGTTGGCTCCTGATATTCTGGATGGGTATAAATTGACTGGAATTGATTTAATCTGATTTTCTATTTGTCAATTTTACCTTCATTATGTTGAAATGAAACTAGGACCTCTAGGTCAAGACTGAGATGACAGTGTTTGCATGAAGCTCATGCCTTAACTTTTACAAAGATATTCATGTTGGCTTGATATATATATTTTGTCTCATTACTTAGTTGTTGTGTATGGGATCCACTGGGATTGGTTGCCGAATACGGCATTAGAGCTCTAGTTGCAGGAGGTTCTAGTTTGAAACATTTATTTCTCATTCCCAACTTATTGTTAATTTGCAAGATGCAGAATGTGGTTGCACCTATATGTTTCACTATTTCTGCATATGTCTGCCTCTCCGACTGCAGGATGGGGCAGCATGTTGGGTTGCCATTCATTATTGGCCCATTCCATAACGGCTTTAAGCCTCTGAGGTTCAGTAGTTGTTTAACAAAACTCACATATCTGGATATAAGTGACTGTTTATCTAGAGCGTATAGTAATGCCACAAGAGATGATCATCTAATGCATTCACCACCTTGATGGTTACTTGCTTTGCCTGTGCAGATCTGATGAAAAATCAGCATGTATTGCCATATGTGACAGGATGGGCCTGAAGGGATATCAGGTTTGTTTAGACATCAAACTAATGGTGTGAAAATAAGACGCATTAGTGTTCATTGTCCCCCAAACTTTGTTCGTGTTATGCACAAGTTCCCCACCAATGTTGTATTGCAGATTGGAAAATCAAAGGTGTTTCTTAGAGCTGGTCAGATGGCTGAATTAGATGCACGCAGAACGAAAGTTTTGGCTGATTCTGCCAGATGTATTCAAAGGCAAATCCGAACACATCTAACCAGAAAGGAGTTCATTGCCGTGCGAAGGGCTGCGATTCACTTGCAGAAACTTTGGAGAGGTAATAATGGAGTGACAATTTGAAAGTTGGAATGACATGGTTTTTATCTCACCACTTCCTCAAACAGGACAACTTGCACGTAAGATGTATGAACAGATAAGGAAGGAAGCTGCTTCAATATGTATACAAAAACATCTACGCGCTCACACAGCAAGGAAGTCCTACATAAAATTTCAGGCTGTATCAATGGTCATCCAAACTGGTTTACGAGCTATGGCAGCCCGAAATGATCATCGAAACAGGAAAAGAACCAAGGCTGCAAACATTATTCAGGTCATAAATGCTCTGGACTGGACAATCTACAGAAACTTGAATTTTATCGATGCATACATATTTTTTTTGGCATTTTTGGGATATTTAAAAATGTAAAAGTAAATCGTAGAGTACATAAAGAAATGCAGTTTAAGAATACTTATGAAGAACTTGATTGATAACTTAGGAAAATATTTCCAGTATCAGGTTTAGAGGAATAATACTATTGAATTGTGCAGAAAATAATCAGACCTCTATTATTTATTTATTATACAGTGAGCTAAAACCTACACATTTTTTATGAAAAATTATATTACTACTTATGACAGAGATCGGATCATTCGGTATTAAATAAGTTTAAGCTAATAAATTTTAAAATGCTGTTCTTCTGACAGACTAATTGGCGAAGATTTGAAGCTGTTTCTGAATATAAACACCAGCGAAAGGCAACTCTAACTCTTCAATGTCTCTGGAGAGCAAAGGTAGCGAGGAAGGAGCTTAGAAAGCTTAGGATGGTGAGCTTCACTTCTCTATAAGAAGAATCTACTTACTGCCCACCTATTATAAGCATTGAACTATGTCAAGAAAACCAGATTTATCAAAATTAAGGAATCAGGAAGATATAAAGAAATAAACACAATTCCCTGATGCAGGCTGCACGAGAAACGGGAGCTCTTAAGGCAGCTAAGGACATGCTGGAGAAGCGTGTTGAAGAGCTAACATGGCGACTGGACTTTGAAAAGCACTTGAGGGTATATATTCTCCACCAATTTGGTTAACAAATAGAAGTATCTGCCTCTTAGTTCTTCATCATATCAATTAGAAAATACTAATTGATATGATGAACACCCATGGTATTGCAATTGTTTTGGTATGATTTATTTGGAACCAGTAACTTGGGTCATTTTTATAAAAGTATCTGTAGTCATGTTGAGTTTGAAATTTACCAGTCAAGGGAATGGTTGGAGAAATGTCATACCTTGACACTGAGGATATAAAGTTGATTGTACATAATTTACAAACAACTTGCAGATTGATCTTGAAGAAACTAAAGGGAAAGAAATTGCAAATTTGCAATATACTTTACATGAAATGCAAACACAAATTGATGAAGCCCATGCCGCAATTATCCATGAGAAAGAAGCAGCAAAATTAGCTATTGAACAAGCTCCACCAGTCATCAAAGAGGTGCCAGTTGTGGATAACACCAAGCTAGAAATTCTGAAAAATCACAATGAGGAACTAGAGGTAATGCGGTACAACTTAGCTTCCAAAGATGCATTTCACATCAACTGAATGATAAACTTTAGAATAAAATTATCAAACCATTGTATATGGTGGAATTAAGAATATATGAATTATTCCTATGAAATATTCATACAGTAGAAACAACTAGGTTTGAAAGGACATCTTTTTTAGAAGCCCAAAATTAAGCCTGTGGGCTCATGTCTAACAATGTGGTCTTTCGTAAAATGTCTAACAATGTCGTCTTTTTGGTCCACAGAGTGGTGTACAATGAAAAGATAAATAAATAAGATAAATCAATAGATAGATAGATAGATAGATAGAGAGAGGCATTAAAAGAACAGAAAGCATATGTAGTGGGTGCATGTGTGGTGATGTGCACGTGTTATATTGATTATTGGTATGAATGTTAGGGTGAGCTAAGTGAGCTGAAGAAGGAAATTGAGGGATTTGAAGAAAATTACTCTCAAGTTGAAAAAGAAAGTAAAGCAAGGCATAAAGAGGCAGAAGAAGCACAGCTGAAAGCAACACAGCTTCAAGAGACTATTGAAAGGTAGTCCCATATATTTGCTTTTTTATTTTTGTTATCAAAAGGAATTTCATGAATGTCTCTATCAACATAAACTGGGGTTGACTAACTCTTGTTTCTTAATCAGGTTAGAGTTGAACTTGTCCAGTCTTGAATCTGAAAATCAGGTGCTCCGCCAACAGGCTCTGGTTGCATCAACAAATGAGGACTTCTCTGAAGAAATGAGAATGTAAGAATGTGTGCAATCTAGTAAAAGTTTTCACCTCATTGATAGGTGGAATTTTAGAAACCTGTTTTTACTATCTTATGCTTGAACACCAGTTTTGGAGATGATGGAAGAAAAATACAAGTGGTTGCTCTATCATAGCAACTGAGTTCATTATGGTTGCTCAATCTAAATATGAACAATTTGACCTTTAAATGAATCATACTCATAAACAATTGCTTATTATGGTAGAAGCACCAAATAAATGGATATTCAACTCGAATATTACTTCATCAAAGTTACAAAGATATCCAACTACCCATTGAGTACAATGCTAAGTATTCGTGTTTGTCCAGCCTGAAGAGGAAGATCGCAGATTTGGAGTCAGAGAATAAATTCCTCCGCAACAAGACTCTAGTCATGGAGCAGAAAGCTACTCCAGAGAGGTTTCAGCCACAAGTAAAGGTATAGTGCTTTGCATAACCTTTTCTTCCCATACCAAAAGTTAAAAAAGAAACTTTTTCTTCTTTCATCTTCTTTTTCGGTAAAATTACTTCCTTTGACATTCTATGATGGTACAGCCTTTTGAGAATGGGAACGGGACAAGGGAAGAGCTTCGGACCAAAGTATTACCAACTTTCCAGAATAAATTGTTGTCAGAAATAGTGCAAATAATTATAAGATACTTTAATTATCATCTGTTATAGACTTATCATCAACCTATAATGAAATTATGTTTTCAGGAGCCATATCCTGTAGTGTCTCACCTTAGTAGACAAAGATCACTCACAGATAGGCAGCAGGTATTTATAAAGTTGAAATTATTATTATTATTATTTTAAAAAGCTTCTTCCATAACTCACTACAACTATAAACAGGAAAGTGTTGACGTGCTTGTTAAGTGTCTTGTGGAAGATAGGCAATTTGACAAGAACAGGCCTGTCACTGCCTGTATTGTGTACAGAGCACTTCTTCAGTGGAGAACCTTTGAAGCAAAGAAAACAAACGTATTTGATAGGATCATTCACAAAATTCGGTCCATTATAGAGGTATTAGCCTTCAACCAACATGCATTAAGCTTGACCAGTTGGATGGGGTATTTATGCTATTTGATTAACTCAATATGAAATGTGAAATGTTCTTGAAGACTCAAAACAATGTCAGTGAACTGGCATATTGGCTTTCAACAACTTCTACCATTCTATTTCTTCTACAAAGTACGCTCAAGGCAGCCAGTGCATCTAATACAGCTTCATATCGTAACCGAACTCCTGCTACCATATTTGGTAGAATGGCACATGTAAGCTGTCACGTACAAATTTTTTAGCATATTGAAAACCATGTGACACAGTAATGCAAGAAATACTATGCCAGGGTTTTCGTTCATCTTCTATGAGCACGGGAGTTTCAAGTGGCTACAGTGGAACGATGGGAAAGCCAAATGAGCAATTAAAAGTGGAGGCTAAGTACCCAGCATTATTGTTCAAGCAACATCTAACTGCATTTGTTGAGAAAATATATGGGACCATCCGTGATAGTCTAAAGAAAGAGATTAGCCCATTCTTGAATTTGTGCATTCAGGTGAGCATCTTGTATAACCGAGAATATGACTTGACAGATTGAACCATGAAAAAGTTCTTATTTAACATCAACAGGCACCGAGATCTGCAAGGGGCAGGTCGATAAGAGGCTCATCTAAAACTATACATTCAAATATAAGAGCAAGACAACAGGCATCAAATATGCACTGGCAAAGCACTGTCAACAAGTTAGATCAAACCTTGGGTATTTTGTCTGTGAACCATGTAAGCTTAAATTTAATTTAATTTTCAAGATTCTTGTCCATCTATTATATAAATCAGTATAAAGAATTTATAGAGTTAACTGCTGCAACTTCAGGTCTCTCCCATGATCGCAAGGAAAATCTTCAGTCAAGTTTTCTCATTCATCAATGTCCAGCTCTTTAACAGGTAAACAGAGTTTGATATCCACTCATTGCTTTAACCAATTGACTAGGATCAAAGTTTAGCTACAATGCATCATTAGTCCTAATGAATTTAATAAATCCTTGGTGGCAGCTTATTGCTTCGTCGTGAGTGCTGCTCATTTAGCAATGGAGAATTTCTGAAAGCAGGTTTGCTTGAATTGGAACAATGGTGTCTCAAAGTAACAGATCAGGCAAGAAAACTGTCTGTGGTCTAACAAATGCTGACAAAATAATATAAGGAGGAAATGAGGAAACATTATTTACTTATTTACTTTTCTACTTTTACAGTTTGCTGGATCGTCCTTGGAAGAGCTTCAGCACATAAGGCAGGCTGTAGGATTTTTGGTTTGTTTCTTGAGCTTACATCACCAAGCCAATATTCCGTTGTTATTTGCTTAAATAATTACGTGAAGGAATTTACACTGCTTTATGAAAGTATTCTTCATTCATGCAGGTTTTGCACCAAAAAACTCAGAAATCAGTGGATGAAATCACAAATGAATTGTGTCCGGTAACTCCACCAGTCTTATATCATATGAAAGAAATTCTTTATTTTAGTTCTCCTCTTCACTTCTTTTAATCTTTTATTTTCATTTTGGAGATTGAATCCATTCTGCAAAAGTTCTTTTTTTTCTTTGGCCAAACTTTTGTAACGTTATTTCAGAAAGAGAACAAAGAATATGATCAAAGAATTCCAATATAGTGAACCTAGGACTTCCTGTTAATTTAGTTTACATTTCATTAATCAGATACTGAGCATCCCTCAAATATATCGCATTGGAACAATGTTCTGGGACGACAAATACGGAGCGCAGGGATTATCTGCAGAAGTGAGTGTTCAGTAAATTGATTTGTAATGAGCATGCTAGAATACGCAGTTAACTATGTATCCCATTGTTTCTCTTTCCGGGGATTTGTTGCATTAGGTTATTGGCAAAATGAGAGTGTTGATGGCAGAGGATTCAATCAACATGCCCAATAATTCTTTCCTACTCGACGTCGATTCCAGGTAAGTCATTAACTTCTAAACTTGGTAATGTATTGAATTCAGCCCCGATTCTCTAGCATGGTAAAAATTAACTGAAGATAGCGTTGCAAAATTGATTTGCAGCATACCTTTCTCTATTGAAGAGATGTGCAGATCCTTTGATGATATCAGCCTATCTGATATGAATCCGCCAGCCATCCTCCGACAAAGATCTGACTTCCACTTCCTGTTGCAACAAACGGATTGAGGCTATACTTGATATCTTTCTAAATTTACACGGTCAAAGATTGGGAGCGGACAGTTATATTTCCATTTGTCTTTTGCTTCTGAGAGATGGAATATTCAGATATATATTTCGTCTATGATAGAAATTTAGATCATGGTCTAGCAGTTTTCTTTTGTTTTGATGCATGAATCTAAAGGAAAGAGCAATTGGAGTGCATTTTGTACCAAAGACAAGTTAACCCTCTATCCTCCAATTTGTGTAATGTGCAGGAGAAAAACAATATTGTTGTCATGTACTGTTACCAATACCAACTTTTACCCCCACTGATATTGCACACAGGACAGCGTCTCCAATGGGAAGATCTAAATTCAGAAAAGTAAAACTAGGGTTAGGCACAGGTCGGATAGGCTGGTTTTTGGCCTACCCCACAAACCGAACTGCCATGTTCAGTTTTAAGATTTTCAAAACTACAAGGAGCTTGTAGCTCTATTGGTTAAGAGTAGTTTACCCATGCACATGAAGTTCTCTGTTTTTTTTTGGGACAACATGAAGTCCAGTGTTCAAATAATCATTTTCCCAATATTGCTTGTATAAAAAATAAAAAAAATCAAACACGAGACTGATTATATCTATATATATAAAGCAAAAGGCAGAGAATGACAAAATATTCAAAATACCAAAAAATGCCATTGGTTAATGCAAACATTAAGATTTGAAATTATTAATTAAATGAGGATAATATGGTAAGTTCACACTTTTTCATATTAAGAAAATTAAAATTAAAAGAAAAATTAGATAATAGATTCTATTTTTATGGAACACTACCCATTATCTTTTTTAATTCTAAAATAAATAAATATTTTTTTAAAAACCTCTTACAGGTGCGGAAGCACATGCGGAGAGGCTAGTATATACATTAAAATGATTCTAAGAGGAACCAATCTCGACCAATTGTTACATTACAATTGGAGGAGAGGGAAACAATTGCCTAAGGGTGTGGTGGATTCCACACACAACCTGGTTTGATGGGCCCACGTGAAACCATGCACATGCCAGATGGGTTGGTTTTTGGCCTAACCCACAAATCAAATCGTCATGTTCAGTTTTAAGATTTTCGAAAGGCTTATTTGCTTCAATTATGTGTTTCTCTTCGGATTTTAGTTGATTTTTGGAATATATTTTAAGCTTTGATGATCGATTTATCTTTTGTTACTATTTCAGTTATGGATCTCATTTTTGTTTAGCAATAGTTCTATGACTATGACATATTATTAACAATGTACTTTTGACATAGTATTAACAATGTACTTCTATGACATAGTATTAACAATGTACTTCTATGAAGAGCCTCTGCTTGGTTTTCGTGAAGTTTTTTTAATAAATTGTTTGAGTTTTTTAAAAAAAAATATGGGCTCGGCTTGTTTTGAGTTGGTCTGGTTTGTACTTTCTTCATCCTTTCTTTGGTAGACATGCATCATAAATAGCAACATGACAGTAAATTAGTAGTGTTATTACCCTAGACTGGAACATTACAGGGGTAGAGATGGATTATAAATAGGATGTCATAGAAAACTAGCAGTGTTATTATCCTAGACTGGAACATTACAGGGGTAGAGATGCATTAGAAACAGAACATTACAGGGGTAGACATGCATTAGAAACAGAATGCCATAGAAAACTAGCCGTGTTATTACCCTAGACTGGAACGATGTCATAGGAAACTAGCAGTATTATTACCCTAGACTAGAACATTATAGCCATTAATCAACATGATAGTAAAGGTGTGGAACATTATAGTCATTAATCAACAAGACGTTGAAGCTATAGTTTTCGAGACGTTTTTTTTTGTAATGAATTGTTTGGGCTTTTTTATAAAATTGGGTTAGGCTAGTTTTTTGTGTTGGGCTTCTTTTAAGTTGATCAGTGGCAGCCACGTAATTTATAGGAACTTCAACACCAATATCTTGTGCAGTAAATGGATTTTGGGTGTGAATATGAAGTGCAGTCCATGTGGAGTTTTTTTATATAATAATTTCAGCCCTTATTTTGGGTATATTAGTGAAGCTCCTTAAAAAATAATAGTGAAGATTGAAAATGAACTAAGAACATAAATAAAGTTACCCAAGGAAGAATTAAATAGGAAATAAAGAAAATGATTAT